>NW_024081615.1:105194-165424 GCF_003009895.1 Hyaena hyaena | reverse complement strand
TATATATATATATATATATATATATATATATGTTTGAATGTATATTTTTAGATATAGATATATAGATATTTGGAAGATATATATAGTTATTTGGATGATTGCATAACCGAGTCATGATCTTCTAGTCTATCACTTAGTAGTGCCAAGGTCATAGAAATCATTTGTTATGATCTATCTTATGTAAAAGCCTATGAGGATACTTTGTTTTCCTCGTCCAAAATATGTCAGAATGTATTTTTTATAGAGATTTTGAATAACTTTTGTGTTAATTTAGTACTAACATCGAAGACAGATAAATTTAAATCTTGTTGTCAGCCAGAGAGTGAATCAAGCTTATGTGGGTACGATGTATAATGCCACCACCCAGGGAACTCTGCAGAGAGGATAATTGTCTAGAAATTGGGTAAAGAATTGTCACCTTCCTTCTTTGGAAACATTTGATTTTAAAAATAATCGAGAGTAAATAGACTCTAATGCATCACCTCAAGCTGTGCCACGTGGGCACCTAAATTTCTTCTTGCTAAATGCCACCAAATGGCTGCATTTCTTACAGCTTCTGGCTAAATTCTGACAGAGGGTATATGACTTCACCATAACTGTATTTTCTCTCTGAAGTTTTCATGGTTTCTTGTGCTAATTTATATTAGGCTAAAGCCAAAAAAGCTGAAGCTAGCCAAACTTAGTCCAGAGAGTTAGGCTTGCTGCCAAATTAAAGAGAGAGAATGGTTTCTGTATTCTCCATTGGTTTCTCAGTCTTATATTTGCGACCATAGGTGCTCAATTTGAGCTGTGATTACCCAGATGGCTTTGTGTCCTCGAGAGTTCATTCACAGAAGGTCATTTCAGTTGCTGAATATTCAAGGAAGTACCCTGGCCCAAGGTTGGTTCAGGCCATATCGCAAGGGATGACCGTCAGATTTCTGAAGCTTCCTCTAATCTTACAGTTATTGTCTTAGCCCTGCACATAATTAAATGTATAATTAAATGATGCAAATAAAATAGAAATATGACTGCCAGCAATGGCAATCCTGCAAACACGATGACCAGTACTGTGATGATAATAATGTTACTGCCCTGTTAGTGCTTCTGAAGATAAGATATACTTGGAGAAAAATGTGAAAACTGAATTTGTCCTTGCCTTTTAAAAAAATTTCTTATGTGTCTATTTACTTTTGAGAGAGAGAAAGAGAAATAAAGAGGCAGAAAGAGAGAGGGAGACATGGAATCCGAAGCAGGCTTCAGGCTCTTAGCTGTCAGCACAGAGCCTGACGCGGGGCTTGAACTCACAGACTGTGAGATCATGACCTGAGCCAAAGTTGGACACCTGACTGACTGAGCCACCCAGTGCCCCTGCCCCTGACTTTTTAAAAAATGTGAGCATCTCAGGATATATTTAATTCCTTAAGTTCGTAAACACCATTAAGAGAAATGGATGTGGACTTGTGTATCACGTAAACGGACATACTTGATGCATGTTAAGTTTTTTAAAAGAGGCAGGAATAGTCAATTCTTCTCCCACCAGGATTCTGGCCAGACCTGACATTTCATACTCCCTTTCTTTAAGCGTAACATGCCATCAACTTTCAAGAGGCAGGGGAGCGTAGGAATAAGCGAAACCACAACTTCAGGAGTTGCTTTCCCTGGATCCAGAGTTTACATTTGCTCCAAAGTAGTCGTACGACTTTGGCAACTTCCTTAGTACTCTGTGCCCCTGAATTCTCCAATGTACCCCACTAAAAAGGAGCATATCTGCCTCATTGGGGTGTTGTGAACCTCATAATATAGGTCAAGGACTTAACAGAATTTTTGTGGCACACAATAAGTACCATATGCATGTTAACTATTAGTAAATCATAATTTTATGTAAGCATCTTCTAATGTCTGTCTTATTAAAGGTATACTTGCAGTACAGAAAACAGTGAAAACCAAAGTGAATGTTGGATTTTAGCGAACTGTTTAAGGGTCCCAGTTCTGGAACGGGGCAGCCTGGGTTCAAGTCAGTTGTGAGCTCTGTGACTTTGAACATGTGATGGAACCTTACTGAGCCTCCCTTTCCTTGTTTGCAAAATGAGGCAGTAATCGTGTCTGATCTGTAGTGGCTGTGAAGATTAAATGGGATAACGCATGGAAAGCACTAGAACAGTGCCTGGCACTTCCTGAGCATTCAGTAAGTGTCAGCGATTGTTCCTTTTATTGCTTTGGTGGTGATGTGAACATGTGAAGTGTTAATATTACAAGAAACATGTACTAAGATTCTGTGTATGTAGGGTTTCAGTTTTGCCAATGAGAATTGTTTTTCTCTACTGTGCATAGAGCAATGCTTCTGTGTTCTGGTATTTATGGTTCTTTAATTTATGATTATATTCTTAATAAGTAAATAGCATTTACTCATTAAGAAAATTATCTGTTTTACACTTCTCCTTGGTTGAGCTATTTAATTTTTTAAAAAATCTCTAGGTGCTTTTTCTATCTATAGGATTTTAGCTCTGGATAAATCAGTTAAATAAGGTAAACGCTTTGTTAATGATGTTATGTGCTTGACTCTGTTGTGTAGCTGTATTCTAGCCACTCGTTAAATTGAACAGTATGAAGGAAAAACAACTCATCAATAGTATCAAAATGGGTATGGAATATAGACGTAAAGAGAAGTCATTGTTCCTTCTGTAAAATAAAGAGCATAAGACCCAATATTTCCCCATCTGTTGAGAGTGTTGTAAAGCTTATGAAAACCTCAGCGTTTACAAAAAGTGATTCTATGCCAGGAAGGCAGATAGAACATTAGGAAAGAATTGACCAAAATTGCATGATGGTATTTATTTTATATAGTAACATCCTTTCTTTCATTAACAGGAAATTTTAGGGCAATCTACTTGCTTATTACGAGTGAGGAGGGCGAATGAATTCTTAAAAGGATTCATCAAGGCTTCCTCGTAATAAAGGAAACCTTTAGGAACATGTTTTCCATAGAATTAGAAACTTAGAATTTCATAGTAACAGTGTATTTATCACCTTGTTCGGGGAGCAGGTTTTAAGCATGATCACAGGAAAACACCTGTTTTGACACTCCGGGAAAGGTGCAAACATACGGGCAAACTCTGTCTAGGTGTAGAGTAAACAAGAGTGCTTTGGCTAGCATCCTGCAAGGAGCTGGTCTAAACGGTCTGCTCCTGCTTCTGCTGCTGCTGCTGCTGCTAATACTGCTGGGAAGGAGAAGTGGCTGACCTGGCATATCCTTTACTCTTGGTGCTGCAGCAGTCACTCAGGAAATGTTGTTTAAGGGGAACCTTCTGGATCCTTTTCATGGCACCATGGCGAGAAGAAGCCGTATCTTATCTATTGAAGATAAAGCATGGAGTTGGCTAATGGATGCTGGTGAGTGAATAAGGCAAATGGGGAGCCAGTTCGCAAAGATACCTTTTGGGAAGGGCTGGTCTCTCCAGGACTGACATGGCGCCCATTGGAAAGTGGCCTTGGATAATCTGAACATCAGAATGTTGTTTTAGAGGGGAATCATAGTTTTATCACTGGTGACTTGATCTGTGACCTTGTATACATCCCATAAATGAAGTTCTTATTTGTTCCCAGCTTTACTACTTGGAGATACTAATCCTGGAGTTTGTTAGATGCCACAGTACACGGAGCATGGTTTCCAGTGTAATTTCCGCAATTTCATTTTTACTCTTGTTTTTCACTTGACCCACAGTGACTTAAAAATATGATTTTTTAGTATGTGAAAGCAATTTTTCCTCCTTTCAATTCTAAATGAACAGTTCCTTTTTTCAACAGCAGTAGACTATAGAATTTTAACTTAAGAGATTATTTAGTAGGCATAAGTCTGGCCAGGAATAATTCTTTGCAATTCAAGATAATTATATAAGCAGATTAGTAAGATATTGGTTATATTAGTCAGATAACTGCTCAAGTCTTTGATAATGCTGATATATCCATGTACCAATACAAGGTAGTTTCCTTGAGTAAGTTTCTGTCAGTAAAGTGAATAATTTGAATGAGGTATCTCAATTTTGCTCGCTCTAAAAGTTTCTTTTCCCATTTTGCCAAAAACTATGTGATTTAAAATACATATATCTCTTGTCTTCCATCTTATAATTTAGAACACACATGAATATATGCCAATTAATAATTTCCCTGTGTCTTTCGTTAAATGATTGGAAGATACAGAAAGAATAAGTTTTCCATAAAGGTGAAGGCCAAATTTTCCTAGAATAATTAATCTATGTTTAATAAGTTTTCCATAAAAAAAGGTACACAAGTTTAGGAATTTATAGCATTATACAGGCTCTGACAAGCCATGTAGGAAGACAACTGTTCAACTTTTAAGAAATTTATTTGACCACAATCCTCCTAAGCCTCCACTTCCCCCATGTTTTTGATTAGTTCATTTTCACATAGGGTACCACCATTTAGCCAATGAATAGTTATTGAGCACCTGCTGTGTTTCCAGGCTAACTAGGTGCAGGGATACAATTGTGAGCACATTTGTCAAAAATGTCTCACTTTGTGATGCTTAACAGCAGGGGAACACAGGTTTGGATGATTTGATTTTATTCCTTTAGTAAGATACTTTCGTAGCAATAGAATGTATATTTTTAAACAGCCACTGCTGATTTTTCTATTTCCATTGAAAATAATCCTGACATACCATATAATCTAAAGAGCTTTATAAGTGAATCGATGTTGCCATTTCACATTTGGCAATATTTACTTGCTTTTTTTTGAACTCTCCTTCACATTCTTTTGTTTGTTTTAGTTTTTGTTGGCTAGATGATTGAACCTGGTTTTCATGAGTCGGATTGACAACACAGGTCAGAAAAACAAACCGTAATTGGTGTTTTATATTTGTTCAAAGTCATACTATACATTTTTTAAAAAAAAAGTCCACTTCCCTTTGGTTTCCACCATAGGAGCTCACTCAGTTTTTCCTTATCCAAACCTATCATACCGAAATGATTATGTTTTAAAATATTAAGTTTTAGTTCAAACCAACATCTAAACTTAGGCCCTGTTTATACAATACAAATATTTTTAAGGGGAAATTCAGATTCTTCATCCTTGTCTCTGATAAATTCTCAGTTCTCTCAAATTTAAAGTACTAGCTGCCTGGGCAGTACTTAACATTATGTAGCATAAGGTTTATTTCATTTTATAAAAGGGGTGGACCCTTAGTGACTTATGGGACATAAGTAAATTTGCCCGACAAGAGCTGCTTTTATTGTGTATGTTATTAACTATATATCAATATCTAAACAATGAGGCATGGAAACAAACCTTTCCTAAAACAAGATGATTGCACTATTTGATACCAGGTAAAGGATTATTACTAATATTTTAGCTCACTTGGATTTAAAAACATCCGTAAGTAAATATGTGAAGTCAAGAATTGCATGCATGTAAGTGCCATCAAGCAGCAAATTTTCTTATTTAATTCTGAAACAAGCTTAAAACAGCACCCATGGTTAATTTGTTTCTAGTCTTGAAAGAATGACAGTTCCTAAATTAACCTGATTATCTTTATTTTGACACATATTAGGAATTATTAACGTTCTGTCAGAATTTAGGTTTCATTTCTGACTTGATTTTATCCAGCTCCTTGAAGCAGAATTGTCCTAGGTTCTCTCTCTTGTACTTGTTTGATATTTAATATTCAGCGGGCTCCTTCTGATGAGTTCCTGAGGGTCCCTGAGTCCTTGAAGAGCTGTGGATTGTGGTTAACAAGCTAGAAGGAGCTCTCTGGAAAATAGAACATTATCAAGTCCAGCTTCTGGAGAGTCTTAGCAGTTTATGTGACCATGGATTAACACCTAGTACGTTAATGATGTTTTCTTGTCTTCCTTCTCTTTCCTTCTTCTCTTTTCTTCTGCGTCTTCCTCTTTTAATTTCTGAACACTCTGTGTCCACTCCTTTTTCTTCATATTCTTTTTCTCTTCCCTCGTTGAATTCCTCCTTCAGTCTTCCTCATCTGATTGGGATAGGAGGTGATCTATTTGATAAAGCACTTGTTGTTCTTATTTAAAAAGCAATTTTAATTATTTCTCAAGTTAAAAATCAGCTCAGTTTAAACTTCTGTTACATGTTCTCCTCTGATAATGAACGCCTTTGCCTTTTGGATTAGCACCCTGTGATTTTATATATTTGTAAATTTTCTTAATATGAATGTTCTAATGATGGGATTTAGGAATTTTATGTCACTTATTAGATTTTTAAACTCAAATACAGTAGGCATACTGTAATATGTCTTCCTTACTTTTCTTTCTAGACTAGAGCTCCATATCCCCCCTCAACTGTGTTTTTGGCTCTCTTACGGGATGCTAGAATGGCCTGTCTCCATGTATTTTGTTGCATTTCGCCATTGCTTCTTGTGTTCTGTCGGGGAATTTTGGTGATTCCTTTCAAGCGCTACCTGAGCTCTTTGCTAGTTGTTCCGTTCCCCCAGGGCCTCGTGCTGTGTGGTCATGTCTCCACTTCCTCTGCCCTGTCCGTTGACAGAGCCTGGGTTCCCTGATGGCTGCCTCTGTACCCTTGTGAGGGCGGGAATATTCCTCCCCCTGCTGCTACAATTGAGCCCGTGCTGGGTACCACATTGCCCTCTACACTTGCTTTCAGTTGTTAAGGCTCCCCAAGCTTTGGCTGTGGCTCAGTGATCCTGCTGTCAAAACCCTGAAGCTTTTCTGGCCTCCACACTCAGTGGTAGCAGCAGGTGTTGGGATTTCTCCAAGCCCCTAAGACCCTGGGAGCAAGAGAATGGCCGTTTGACATAGACCTCAGGACTTTTCAGAGCACCAAGAAACGTCTGCAGAAGATGTGTAAAGGTAAGATTCTGATTTCTCTAGGAAGCTGTTCTAGGAGCTAAAGACCTACAGCCATGGGTTTAATGTAGACTAAATAGCGAAAGAATATTCTTGGGGAGCTCTACGCTTGATGATAGAGCCAGAATATGAGTCTAAGATTGGGTAACTATGTATTAAAACACCTCTTTTGGGAATTTGGTATGAGACTAGCATTTCTAATCTATTTTATTTATATTAAACTTGGCATTGAATAGATAAATTTTTTTTCCTGTTCTTTGAATTGGAATCTATGAGACACTCTTTTCTCTTTCACACTCTGCATCGTGTATTCAGTAAGAGACATCTGATTACAACAGTTAAAACAATAAAAAATAAAATAGAAGTTGTTTGTTTCCAAACGCCTGCATTTTGTTTACCTCTCTGTTAATGTTTAAAACTAGACATCTTAAATTATTATATCCTTAATATCTTTAAGCTCAAATTTCTAAAGCCACAATTAATTCAAAAGGAATGGGAAGAGCTGTTCAGATCGCAGTAGTTCAAGGGTACAGTATTGTCCTTTGTCAAAAATTACTGCTTAGCAGTCTAAATGTAGCATTCTCTCTTCTTTTAGGGCTTTATTTTCAATTTTTTAAAAGGGAATTATTCCCCGCCCCTATTTTTTGGGAAAAAAAAATCACTCCATATGGGTGTAAATAATCTGGATATGAAGGGTGTGAGGTGGAGCTGGGGGAAAGGGCAAGAGAGATCGGCAGCATCTTGAACACAGTCATCCCTTTAGCATTATTTACAACCTTTATTCTTGACCCCGCCTCCATTCATAAGCAGTAATCTGTAAAGCGATATTAAGACAGCTCTTCTAGTATGAGATCTTCCGTGGCCTTACTCTCCATTCATGTCTCCCCCCACCCCTTTCTTTTCAATATGGACTCAATCTGTTAATTGATTCCCTGTAATTGGAATCAAGGCTCCAAAACTCCTTCATCTCAATAACTAAATATCTAACAGGTTTTAAAAATGAAAAAGAATATTTACTAATAGCTCTACAAAATGAGGCAAGATTTCTCTATGATAGTGCCTATTTAGAGTGCTTATTTTTAAAACTAAGAGATGTTCAGCGAAGTATTTTATTTACACTTGAAAAGAACCCAGTTTTATTTCCTCGAGACCTCAAAAGTATAAGTAAATGGAATGTTTTGAAGTCTTTTCTGGTGCATTAAGTTGGATAATTGATTTCATGTGTAAAAACAGAAGAGGAAAATTGTAATGCTTTAATTCTTAACATTTATAATGAGTTTATAGTTTTGGAAAGTGTAAGGCACAGTCTTCAGCCGGGAGGTTGCATTTTTCTCAGGTTGGCTTGTGAAGTACATTTTCCTTTTTCTATTTATTTAGAATTATTATATTCTTCTAAGAGAAGAATTGAAACAGTGTACATATTTATCATTATATATTATATTGTTATAGATTGCATTATAGATTATATTGATTATATGCTTAATATTAAATACTAAGAGTGATTGAAATTATTGTAGACATTTATAAAGTTACTTTAAAACTTTAAAATTACTTAAAATATTTTGAATGGAACATAATGAGTTAGTGGTATTCACTGCACTTAATGTTTAACGGACAAAGCCACTTAACATAAGCTGAACTCAGTACAGTAATGCTTGTTAGACTTCAGTGACTTATTTTTTAGGATGTACAGAAAAGGTATATCATATAAAGTATTGGTGCCATAAAGATCTTAGCAACTACCTGAATAGAAAAATCTATTGAATAAATAATAGGATGTCCCTTTTGCAGATAAAGTAACAGAAGACTGATAATTCACAATTTTTAAGCCTAGAGCCAAGACCAGAATATAAATCTCTGAATTCTAACCCAGGGCACTTGAGTCCAGGCAATGCTATTTACTGAATTTGCTATATATTTGTGTCAGCCTGCCAGTGTTTGCAGAGCAATGAATGGAGTCTAGGAGTTAAAGTGATTTTCTTCAGTATCAAGTGTGTCTGATCACGGCTGTTAAATTTGAGCTCACTTCTGCAGTGTAGCCTGATTGCAGCCTTTCGAATTTCCTTTTCAGTTCTGCCTTGTTTAATGTGGCTTGCCTTACTTATATGAGGATTTTGAAAAGTACAGTGGAAGAATCATTAAAATATTTTTGTTTGGAGGGAGTATTGAACTTCTGGCATGCCATTTATTTCAGTGTGCGATCCTGTAAATCTGGCAATTTTCTGAAAATTTAAAGTCTTAAAATTTAAAAGACAAGACCTATGTGTGTATCTACAGGCAGTTCATTTTCTGTTTCAAAGCAGAAAAATTTTAATTGACTTCCACTATTTCCAAAGTTGAAAACTTCCCCAGCTTGCATCTTTAAAGTTAGCGGTTTATGTGTGGTATCATGAAAGTGAAAGGGTGCTCATTCTCTGTGCTACAGTAATTATATGTATGTGAAATTATTTGGCACACTTATTGATTTAAGTGCTTTCAGGTTGCCTGACTTAGAATTATTACCTCAAAATCCAAATTCTCCCTGACTTTACTGGATACCTCTCCTCATTTAATAGGGCCATGCCCAGGCTCCCTTTCTGTAATTTTTTTTGAGAGGTGTAACTATAATCCAATCCCCTTGAATGATGCCCAAGATGGGCTTAAGACCCAATATGGACCTAAGAGAAAAATGTGTGTGAAACTAAGAATGAAAACTCTGAATGCCCTTTTTAGGAAGTTCAATTTGAAAAGTAGCTGGAGTACTTTTGGAATAGAGATTTATAACACTTGTTTTGGAAAAGATATGAAGTACTTAGTCACTGAAAGTCTAATCTTGAAGTCTTAGGCCAATTCTCAAAATAAGGTTCTTAACCCCAGTCATGATGATCCCTGAGTATTTCTGCCATCACTCAACTCATATGACTGGTACCTCTCAATTTCCACTGTATGCTCTTTCCCATGTGTTCTTTACGCTCCCTTGGAGACAATGAGAACTCTCTGGACTGGTGGACAGTGAGCACAGATCCTTATTGGTTGTAACCCCTGGCCGGGAGTGCTGGTTCCCAAATTCAGTCCTAACCTTTTCATGGCATAGTGCCATCAAGATGCTTCTGCCTAAGCCTCCTTCCTACTCAGTGTGTTCACGCATTGGCTATTTGACCTTGGAAGGGCTACTTACTCTGTCAGTTGTAGTCTCGCCCACTCTAAAATACGAAGAATATCATCACTTTGTCAGGATTTTTATGAAGATTTAATTTAATTTAATGAGAAAGTGTATGCCAAACAGCACCGTGGCTAGCATGTAGAAAGTAGCCAATAAAGGGTCAATGTTATCATGTAATTTTCCCAAGGTCTTATATCTAGAGAGTGATTGAGTCAGAATTCAGACCCAAATCTGATGGGAAAACCAAATGAAATGGGAACACATACACTCTTTCCATGAACAACAGCGACAGGAACCACAAGGCAAAAACTCATGCCTGTCTCTGAACTCTGACACTGCTTCTCATACCTACTCATTACTTTTATGATACATAAATCATGATGTCATGTGTGCTGATAGGAAAGTAACATAGTTCAGTGGCTTAGAGAAAACTCTAGAAGTAAGACTTCCAAGGATTAGGATTTCAGCCCTGTCGTATAGGAACTCTTTGGTATTAAGAAAATTACGTACCTCTCTAGGGTTCTTTATCTGTATATGAATCTCATAATAATACCTATTATGTTGCATTATGTGGACAGTAAATGATAGACATTAAAGAGCACCTCCCATAAGTGACTTTTATTATAATTGATAGAGATGTAAGTATTTCTTTAAAAACAAAGCATGTCCACAGAATGAAATGCATGGTTTGTGAAAATCAGAACCTCATAAAGTGCTAAAAATGGGTAGGATCTCAGTGATTAGATGACTGTTTATTCTCCAGGAATCTGTATGCTTTTCCTGTCAAAGCCATTTTACAGTGGCAGGCAAGTGGAGAAGAGGGGGGAGAAGGCATCAAAGATCAGAACTGACCCAAATATAGAGTGGCTGTACCATCCAGAAGGTGGGTGTACTCTCAGTCTGGGTTGATGTCAGTGACTGGCCTCAAAGTAACCAGATGATGGAAATAGTCCTGGTTAAGCAGGTGGTAGGATCATAGTCTTTCTTTTTTGGAGCAGAACCCAGACCAGCAGCTGGGGCTCACGTTCTGGGGAGAGTGAGTTAACCTGGGCTAACTCGAGTGTCAAGGGTTAGCCTTGAATGCTAATCAGACCAGGTACTTACCTTCCTAAATTCTCAACTTCTTGAAGTCAGAGATGTTCCTTTTACTTGCTTGCAGTGCCTGACATAGGGTAGGAAACTGTGAGCACTTGATGCATGCTTGATAACTTAAAAAAAAAAACAACCCCCCACCCCCCCAAGAACTCATTTAAGGATATCATAGCCACCAAGGGATTGGAAAGCAGGGCTTCAGTGCAGGAAGGACAAGAATGGCTTGGGGCTCCGTCTGGGACAGAGGGAAGAGTTGAGGCAGATGCTAGGGGTGGGCCAGAGAGCTAAATGTACATAGTCTTTGTAATGACTGGGTTAGGGACATGCAGAATTGAGACTGTCAGTGTAGTTTGATTAATGGATGTAGGAATAAAGTATTCCAAGATTTTAAAACTTTTCAGGCAGAGAACATAGAGTTTAAAGAATCAGAATCTATTAGAAAATCCATTTACTTTAGTTTTTCATACAGTTAAACATGATATTTCTGGCTTTAAAAACTCAATTGTGGTGCCACTTGTTTGAGTTTAAAAACTCAAATGGTGCTCCTTGAGAAAAAATGTATCTGTAAATAACATCATTGATACAGATAGATAGATATAGATAGATATAATCTTATAGTAGAAAGTTAACAAAATATAGTTTTAAATATGTAATCTTGTAAAGTTGTGGTTTGTACTACATGGTCATAAAATGAAGAGTTTATGCAGATGATGTGGGAAGTCAGAGTGTAATTCTAAAAGCCGAAATATTATAGGGGGGCGATTGATAAAACTTTGAGGCTTTTTCATTACAACTTTTGCTACTCTTTTGTTGTATATTCCCTAAAATCATAAGATGAAAGCATCTTTCAAAGTCTATATTAAAAACATAAAATATACTACAAAAAATCCCAATGAAAATTAATGATACTTACTGTTAAACCTAACCATTTTTGTTAATATTTAAGTTGCTGTAAAGGTGTTTTTGGGTAATCCAAACAAGAATTCCAATTACTTCATGTAGTATATGGCCAGATACATTAGCTCCGTGTCCTAAAAGCTGGTATATTGTATCCTGGCACCTGAAGGATGGCTGTTTGGAGAATTTCAAGTGAGCAGGGTGCCTGGTGGCTCAGTAGGTTATGTCTGACTCTGGGTCTCAGCTCAGGTCTTGATCTCAGAGTCATGAGTTCAAGCCCCGTGTTGGGTTCCTTGACGGTCTGAAGCCTAAAACAAAACAAAACAAAACAAAACAAAACAAAACAAAACAAAGCGACAAAAGTCTAAGTGGGAGTTAACATCACACCAAATGTTTCCATGAACATTTGTGTCTTCTTAATTTGAAAAAGACCATATGCTCCACTAGTGCTTCTCTAATATTAAGAGAGTGTGGAGCCTTCCCTCGTATCTCAAGAACAAACTCTTAAATCAAGTGCTAAGTCGGGGCGCCTGGGTGGCTTAGTCGGTTAAGTGTCCGACTTTCGCTTAGGTCATGATCTCACGGTTCGTGGGTTCAAGCCCCGCGTCGGGCTCTGTGCTGACAGCCAGAGCTCCAGAGCCTGGAGCCTGTTTCCAATTCTGTGTCTCCCTCTCTCTGACCCTCCCCTGCTCACACTGTCTCTCTCTCTCTCTCCTAGAAATAAATAAAACATTTAAAAAAAAATAAAAAATCAGGTGCTAAGTCATTACACATTAAAAAATTTTTGCTTTGCAAAGTACCCATTGATAAGAAGCTAAGCAAATTATTGAGTCCAAAATGGCAAAATCATCACTAATGTATATAGTTTATTTTGTAGAAAGTAGAGTGTTTCTGTGTGTTTCTTTTCCAGGGTGTCTGTAAACTTGGCCTCTCCCTCTCTTCCTGCCCTCTACACACACACATGCATAGAGATGGAAATGCACACACACAGGCTTTTGCTTTTACCATAAAGATTTACACCACAACCAGGAATTGCATGATATCAAGTCCCTATAATCCTTTCTAAGCGGTTGCTTTCATGGCTTTGCGTTCCTGAGTTATATGGTGGGTCTAGCATACCTTTTGTGGGTGGAAAACCATGGCAGGTGCTTTTCTTTTCTTTCCTGGTGTTCCCTGATGCCTGAATTTAGTTTATTTCAGCAGTTCATCATGTGAGTTTTGATTAGGTAAGTAGCTAGGGAGATTATTAAAGCAGTATGTACTAACTAGCAGAAATTCAACTCCCCATGAAGTGCTATACACATGAAATAACTTAAGTACCTCAGTATCAGTTTTTCTTCTCCCGAATCTTGCTCTGGATGTACTCTTGGCAGTTTTAATCTGTTCTGTGTTACCCTTTTAAAAACATAAAAGGCAGTTGTACAGATGAAATCCCTGTAATCTCTCCCAGAGGAGAATTTTGTCATTGGAAATAACAGTGTCAGCGCTAAGAGAGAAAATGTTCTACATAAAGTGAGTGGCGTTTGGTCATTGTCACCCTTCTTGATTAATTGTCTGGAAGCCACTCATGTAGCAATTATCACAGTAGTTGTGCTAACACTCCATTTTAGATCCCACATCAAATATCTAAATAAAATGACTTTCAGAGTGTAAGTAATCCAAATTGAACTTTTAGAGTCCAAGATTGAGGAACTGAGTTTATACTTTCTTTTATGGTCATTTTAATTTTGAAACTCTGTTGATGTATTTGCAAACAAACATTTAATAATTCTCAAATGACAAAGGAGTACCTACCTAACTGTACCATATTAACATTGCTCTTTGGGGCGCCTGGGTGACTCAGCTGGTTAAGGGTCCAATATCAGTTCAGGCCATGATTTCACGGTTCAGGAGTTTGAGCCCTGCATCGGGCTGTGTGTGCCGTCAGCCTGGAGCCTGCTTCAGATCCTCTGTCTCCCTCTCTGTCTCTCTCTGCCCCTTCCCTGCTGATGCATGCTCTCTCTTCCTCTCAAATAATAAACATTTTTTAAAAAAGCTAAAAAAATAAGATTGCTTCATGAAAGTAGAGCCCTTTAAAAAGGACATTTCAACTCAGAGGATAGTTTGATTTTAGGTTCATTAAAGAACCAGAATATCTTCAATGGGTTGAACAGTAACAGTTTGAAAGTAAATTATTGGAAGAAAAATACTAATTGAGTTGATACTTTATTAACAGAACTTCAAATGGAGTTAAAATTATCCTTTAAGTTCTAATTTTCCATTTCAAAGATATTTTAAAGTTAAATTTCATATTTAAGGCTTCAGCTGGGTCATTCTTCTACCTGTCACTCAAATCCACTAATTCTTATCGAATCAAGTCAGTTTCTATTTAAGGTTTGTCATGTTTTGGGCAGATGGGAGTTGGGAGCTTTACAGGAGTGAAAATCCCGTAAGAAGGCTGTGGACAAAGCACTGGACTTTGACTTCGTTTGGTTTCCTGCAGCAGGTCTGCAGGGAATCCCCTTGTTACCTTGTGTGTGTCCCATGTCCTCCAAAGCATGCCCACCATTGTGCCTCCCTGGACCAAATGAAATCTAATGGAGATAATGCATAGCCCAGCACGGTTTGTAAACTCTCCATCATCTTGTTTTGTGAAGTGATTCATTTATCTGAAAAGCACTGTAAATCCAAGTTTAAAAGTTACTGTGAAAAGTAAGTCTTTTCTGAATCCTGCCCACCGATCATACACATCTGTATTGCTTTCATGAGCACTAAGATTGAGAGTATAATGATTGTTTTTATAATATAACCGGTTGTATAAATTTTACTCCATTTCAGAGAATAGTGGAGTTGCAGGGTGAGGGTGCGGAAGAGCCCCAACTCTATTTTTCCTTCTGGATAAGTCATAAATTGTAAAAGCCAAGGTCATATTTAAAATTTATTTTATAACTTTGAGATTGATTTCAGTTGCCCCAAAGAATTTTCCAAGAGAGGAAAGTACATGTGATGGGAAAAAAGAAAAGGTACAGAAAACAAGCACCTTCCCCTAAGGAGAATGTGTATTTTTAACACTAGAGAATATAGAATTTGCTATATCAACAAAGTATATTATTTCACCAAATAGCTGGATAAGCCAGTTTGTATTTGTTGAATAAATGAGTATGTTGCTGAAAATCAGAGAGCGAGTGGATGAATGAAAGGATAAGCTTACTGGTAACCCATCCTTCCTATTTATTATTTTTAGGAAAAAATACTTATTTTAAAATACTACAAAGAATTCATTGAAAGAAACTGGGTGAAATTCCTCATTTTCTCTTGTGGTAACAGCCAGTTGTTTTAGTAGCATGAGAACTTTCTAGGTTATAAGATACTGTTTTTGTAGTTTGAATTACCCTACGTTTATAGAGCTTTGGGGAATCAGTAGATGAGAAAACACAAATCATAAGCAAAAGGGCAGTTAGTACTCTTCTAAAAATAAACATTGATCCGTGTAATCGCATTCTAAATAAAATAAATAGAAATGGATTAAGAAAATTATAGTGGCTTCGAAGAATTTACTGTGTTTTCTATCCCTGTTTTCGTTTGGATTTTATGGCAATTGTTCTTAAAGGAGCACCACACACTACGTGTTCTGAAACCTTCAGCCAGCAGCAGCAGCAACACCCAGAAGTATATTGGATGTCTTCACTGCATTAAAAAAGCACTGCGCTTGGCACAATTGTGGCCAGTTTTTAACTGCTGGAGAAAAGTTTAAGGGAACAGGTTAAATGAGGCTTTTTGGAAACCTTGGGACATTATGGAGAACATAATACACCTTACTACAGCGTGGGAACAGGAAGAAAGGTTGCAGAAATGAACTGGGGTGGGGGTTTGAAGAGAAAGGAAGAGCCTTAGCCGACAGAGAGGCAAGCTCACGGCAGCCCAAGTACTGGCTATCATGCCGTCTCGTGGGGTTCATTCCCCAGGAATGTATCCCTTGTGCTAAATAGAGTGCCTATGTAAACACACACTGCAGACTTCTGAAAATACTCCAGTAACAGTTCTTCAGGGCTTACTATGTAATTATTGCTAGCTGTTGCGTTTATTTATCTTCGTACTAATTTATAGAGCTAGTTTTTGATTTGAGTTACCTACATGTCTTGTTTCACAGTTTGGAAAAGTACGCAAAGAATATTTAAGAAAAATGCAAACATCAGTGGCTTTCTAAAGTGAGTCGAACAACTGGAAACTTTTTTCTTGTTGTTTTGTAAGTGAATCATTGAATCTCATGCTGTATCTATGGCATGTTAAGAAATGAAAAGGGAAAGAATGGACACTTGGACTTCTGAATGAACAGCTTTTCCAAACACTAGCTTTCGATTTTTACCTCAGCTTTGCTCTAGAAAGTTTTACTGTTGCTACAAAGCCTGGAGGCACTTACTGAACTAGAAAAGCTGAATATCGTTTCTGACTAATCTGTTAGTCATCCTAATAATAGGAAATTATTCAGTTCCTATTTCATAGTAGCCCATCTTGAACAATAAAATCATATAGCCCACTCAAAGATATTTCAGGAAAATTGATGTGATGCTTTGGAAAAAAAAAAACATAGTACTTAAAAAGTGAGTACCGTAAGTGTTTTTGTACTGTTTTCTGTTTTATCTCTCATTTATCAACTGGACGGCTAGGAAAGTTAGCTGAAAATGACTTTGATGATCAGGGATGGGGCATTGCCATTTGCTAACGTTTGATGTGTTCTCTTTCTTTGGAGAAAGAATAAACAGTGAGCAGATAACCAATTTGATTGGGTAGTAGAATTTACAGAAAATGCATCTATCTGAAAGCCATCCTCTCAGCACTGATAATGTTGTGTTGTAGGATAGTGCTGTGTTATATTCAGAGAGACAATGGACAGAGAGGAAGGGATGCAATGACAAATTCTAGTGCATCTCTCTATAATCATCAGTCAGAGAAGAGACAAGTTAAGGAACGTGACAGGGCACAAGAGAGGCAAAAGAGAAAAGAAGGAAATAGTTAATGCTGCAGATGCTACAGAGAGGACGAGAAACGAGAATTCACTGACTGGCAGTTAAAAGCACAGCATGAACCTTTGAGAAAGCAATTTGAGTAGAATTGGAAAGAAGTTAGTCCTCAGTGCAAACCAGATTCCAAGAAGATGAGTCACTCATAAGTTGGAAGATACATATGAGGACTCAACAAGTTTAGACAACTCTATAAAGAAATTCAGTAACAAAAAGAAGAGGTGGGTGTCAACCAGGGAATTCAGTAGAGGAGAGAGGGTTGTTGTCGAAGACTAGAGGTGCTCTTCCAGTGGAATGGTGTTTTTTCCACCAAAGGAAGGTGCAGGAGTCATTGGAGAGGAAAGGAATGAAGATTCCTTAAAATAGGGGTAACGGAGGGTACCATATGTCAGAAATGTTAAGAAGGGGTCAAAAATGTGGGTAGAGATGCTGACTTGAGGTAAGATGAACCAAACTCTTCCTGAGAGTCACATTGAAGAAGGTCCTCCCCTGTGCCTTCAGTTCGATCTTGTTTGCTGTGTGGGTGAGCACTGCTTTGTGTTTACATTCCTTTGTATATTGCTTTTTACAAGTTCAACTTTACTTCCCCTATAGTCCCGCCTTGGCTGTATGTTTTTGAAGGTGGGAACATGTTTTATCCATGCATATTACATTACTTACTTAATGTTACTCCAGTCCATGTGATCCCCTGATGTATTTCAGTACCCCTACAAGCCCATGCCATCAGGGGAAAGGCCTTGCAGCCTGGACTTCCATCAAAATACAAGGCTGAAGGCTGTAATTATCTGTCTTTGCGAACCTCAAAAATGGTTTCTAAAGCAAACACTTAGTTTCAAATGAATGGGACCAGTTACTATATCAGTCCCTCTTTTTTCCTGGTTAGGAAAGTTACAACATAACAAAATGCAACTTAGAACTCAAAAGTGGATACCTAGAAAAGCAGATAAAACTTTTAACCGCGATTTAGTATAAAAAGTGGAAACTTTGGACTGGAATACAATTATGAAAAGACAAAAGTGTGCAAAGCAAATGCTTGCTAAGTGCTGTGATATACTGCTGTTTATATCAACCAAGTAAGATTAGGTTTATGTCTTTAACTTTGGGCTGATCCACACTCTAGGCACAAATCCCTTAATTAGGATAGTCAAATTATGTTTTTGATTCTTTCTTAACAAAAATAATTCTAAGCAGAAGCAAAAAAATGAAAGATTATCTGCCTTTCAAACATATACTACATATGTTTCTGTTTGGTTATGGTATGTTACTATTTATTTTATAGTGACTACTAACCACTTTCTTTAACTTTTACAAAAATAATCAGTGATCCATTTTTTTTAAAAAGTAGAGCTCCATAGATACAGAAAGATTGATGAACTGGTTTATGATTTATGATTTTCATGGTTTTAGACTCCGTATTATCCTGAAAGTAAAATATTATTTCTATTTAAATTTCTAAATTATGTAAAGCTGTAAAGTTTATAATGTAAGCCACTTGGTTTTAATTCCTCCTGAAAATGTTTCATTTTATCTCCTCTCAGTAAGTGAAAAGGAAAAATTGAAGGGTGAGAAGATAGATCTAAGAGTAAAATGTGGTCAATGGCAAATTTCATATATTCATCTTTTTGTGTTTTTATTGTTATCCCAAACCTTGTAAAACACTGATTGATCATGACTATCAGACAGTTGTACAAACATCTTATTGTCTTCTGGAAGTGCCCAGGAAAGCATAAGAAGGTCCTTCAATTACACTGGAATATTAAATCGAAGCACAGTTTTGCCCTGGCCCACCTCTCTAGGGCCACCTCGAAGCACTCTTCAGTTTAGACCCTCCTCTCCAGCCTCTCTGGAGTTTTTTACACACATCTCACGGTCTCACATTTGTGCTTCCCATCCTTATAGCTTCTCTTAAAACAACAACAACAACAACAACAACATAAACAAAACCTTGCCACCCATCTTTTCTTAATTAACCACTTCCTGGTCCTAGACTCAATACCAGTGACAGCTCTTTTGGGGAGCCTCCTTTGGCCCATTTATCCCCAGGCTGTGGGAGATGTCACCATAGCACCCCACACTGGCTCTTGCTGTAATTGTTTACTATTTGAGTCCTCAGGGATGCAGCAGGACTGTGACCTTCGGCTCCATATCCACGATGGCTAGCACCATTATGAAAATGCTCTTAAGTGTGGCCTGGATGACTACATGTGCACATATCTCTTTTGTTTTGGATGCTAATCTAGGTTTTACCTCTATTTATTAGGGAGGTGCATGGACATAAAATTCTTGCATTATGTAGTATGTCACTAAATAAACTAGCTTAAATCTAAACTAGCTCAAGTCTATAAATCAAAGATTTATGCCTCGTTCTTGTAAATTCAGTGGTGCACTCCTTTATTGAGTGACTCAAGGATTTAAGATTGCTCGTTTGTTCCAACATGTGACTTCCAAGGTAGTTGAAGCTCTGACAGAGAGAGAGAGATGGGGGGAAAACATCGACTTGCAATGTTTTTTTCTCAGAAGCTAAACCACTCAGGGTGGTTTATACTCAAGGTTCCTAGGCTAGAATTAGTTATTATTATGAGCATCAACTTAATTATTAGGACCAACTTAATCATAACAGAGGCCAGAAAAGGAAGCTTCCAGGGTACTCACACAGAACAGTGCTTAAAAATGGACAAAGCCATTATGTATTTTGCTTTGCCTTTTATGTTCCTGTGTTTTGGGAGGTGTGATGAGACCGGTGGATGGGTGAGAGGTACATGCCTCCAGATGAATTCAAGTGGAAATAGTAATTCCACAGCCCTTTACTGAGTCCTTATTATATCTTATCTGTATTAATTCCTGAAGAAGAGTCTATCCAAATACAGTCTAATCTTTGTTAGCTTATGGTTCATTTTGAAAATCTGATAGAAGTTCTGAAACACAATGCATATGAGCAGTAACCCTGAAATCTGGCAGGCAGGTTCAGGGTTTAAAAAATTTCTGCCCCCACCCATCATAGTGCTGTCAGTATTCAGAGTGCCTGGCCTATGCTATATGAATAGAAAGTATTGGAGAAGACGAGAAATCAGTGAGGAATACGTTTTAGCTGCCTCTGGGTGAGCACTAGGGACCTTTTAAAATGAAAACTTCAGTCCCCGATTTTGAATGAAAGAAGTGATTGGGTTGCTACCTAGATGTAGGTTCATTTGATGAGATGTAAACAGTAGACAAAATTGTTGAGGAAAAGCGTAATTGAGGAATGCACAATAGCCTTTATTCATAGTATCTTTGCCAGTCTATACAATATGGAGCTTTAATGATAAGTGAATTAAATTTTTTATTTTTTTAAATGTGCTGCAGAGAAGTCATTGCCTTGCTATTAATAAAGCATATACTTCAGGTGGAAGATCATACAGATTAATGAAAGGACTAGAAGAGAGTTCCATAGGATTTTTCTGTACTCAAGTTCCCTTTATTCTTTAAAATAAGAAAGCATAGCTCTTAAATTGGAGTTTTATATTCGTAATGACTTCGCTCTAATTTTACTTTTTTTTTTCCGTTTCAAAAATAAATATCTGTCCAAAGCCCTCATTTATGCTGTGAAACAGGGCATATTTTATACTGTATAAAAGAAGTTAATACCTAGTTGGCATGTAATTTAATCATGGCTTTAGAATTATTTCTCTTCAGAATTAATACTTATTGTTCATGCCTATCTTACAGTTGAGGTCATTGAGATTCAGAATTTTTAAATGAAGATTCCCAAGCCCTTGCTTCTATAGGGTTTTTTGCCTGTCATTTTGGTAGTTTTGTCAATAGAATTTAATTATATCATCAAGTCCTCTGCTGCCATGAGACTTGGAACACACTAAAAAGCATACCTTCTCTCTTACCATCATTCCTACAGAGCCTTGAACTTACTTGAGTACTCAGTATATGCTTACTGAGTGGAGGAATGAGCAAATAACTGACTGAAAGTATGTGTATAAACAAAAGAAGACAAAACCAAGAATGGTAATTGCTGGCCAAGTGCCAGGGCATCAGAGCCTGGCTTTCTGGATTCACATACCAAGGTTCTTGGTTCTCATATAAGGAGCTCAACAATGACATTTCCTATTTTATAATGTTGATGTGAGGATTAAATGAGTCTGTAGATGTCCAGCTTAATTGTGCTTCACGAATTTAAATTTAAATCCCCAAAGAGTGTGTAATTGGGATGTAAATATTTAAAATTTTTGATTAACGTAAGAAATACTGAGTGAATGAATATAATTTGACATTGATTGAATAAAAGGAAGACAAATATTTTCAAGTGTGGCTTATTGTTATGCATTTGATAATCCTGAAAATTGAGACTAAATTTACATTTTAGCTTTACCATGAAATATTTAAGTGTGCATTATTTAAGATACTATGAAGTTTTAAAACATTTAAGCTTTATGAGATTATAGAATTAACCTTTTCTTCCAGATTTTATTTTCTTTCACTGTTAAATGAGCATTCGGTTAGAAAAATGCAGTAATTGGCTAGTGATTATCATGGAGTATGTGATACTGTTAGGTGAGCTATGTTATTAGAGATAGGGCAGAATTTAGACTCCTATGCTGAAAATAAGTATTCTCCTATTGTTCTATTAAAGAATGTATATTTCAAAACCAATTGAACATGAAAAGTATTCACTAGGGGCGCTTGTGTGGCTCAGTCTTTGAAGCCTCCGACTTGATTTTATCAAAGGTTGTGATGTCATGGTTTGTGAGATTGAGCCCCAGCGCGGGGCCTGCTCGGGGTTCTCTCTCTCTCTCTCTGCCCCTCTCCAACACACTGTCTGTCAGAATAAATATTAAAAAAGAAAATTATCCACTAAATGTGACTTTGTTTCCAAGAATTATTTAATCTGTTTGTAGTCCACGTTGGTATTCAAATAAATTTCATCAAAAGCCCAGAGTGGAGACACCACACAAGATGTCATGTAATTTTGCGGTGTGTTGGCTTGAGCCATTCCAGAATATGAGGGACTCACCATGGAGCTTGTCCCTTTAGTCTAACACTTGTCAGAATGAATTGATTAACAGGATAATAGGAATAGCCAGTATGGTTTTGCAGCTCACCAAAGCTCAAAGAGCAGAGCCTGCCTGCCTACCTTATACAAAATTGCTTTGGGGCTTCAATTTCACGACACTTTGTTTCTCCTGGGAAGAAGCAAGAATTCCAGAAGGGTGTGAAGTGGAAACACTGCTTCACTTGTTATGCACCTTGTAATCTGGTGCAGCAGAAAAGCATGGGTCTGTTTTCACAGTTTTACAAAATCTTCTTTCTGATTCATTAAAATGTGCACTCAAATGGACAACAGCCTCAAGACTTAGGTTTTATTATGCACAGGTACGGTTTTTATAGTCTCAAACTAAAACGGATAATCCAGCATACCTTTCATATATAAATACTGCCCAAAGAATTTATTACTCTGTTCTTTTCTGAGATTTTCTCACTCCTTTGCCACTGCAGCATTAAACTATTGTGCGTTAAGCCTGTTGCCCCTTTATAAAATATCTTGACCAGTCTGCCCCTTAAAAGAAACAACTGAGTCCTAGAATGTGCATAGAGGCAAGAAAACTGTTTAGTAACCCAAAGGTTTGCTGGACACCCTTAAAAGATGCCCTAGGTTTAGATATTATACAGATACTTCTCCCCTTTTATTTTGCCTGTAATTTTTAAGGATTGGAAGCTCAACTGATTATGATACCTGATCTAGGAGAAGTGGAGCCTTCCAGGAGGGTTTATGTCTCAGAGTCTGTGCTACCTGGAAAAATGAAATTACTATGTGGAATGAATAATGTTACTATATTTTCAGAACACTGGCTTTATTATAGAATAAATTTTTTTTATTCTATTTAAATTTATCATTTAAAATGATAAATATGCAATTATTTTTTCATTTGTCCCAAAGAAGGTATGCGTGTGTGCATGTGTGTGCGTGTGTGTGTATTA
Source organism: Hyaena hyaena (assembly GCF_003009895.1). Taxonomy (NCBI): domain Eukaryota; kingdom Metazoa; phylum Chordata; class Mammalia; order Carnivora; family Hyaenidae; genus Hyaena; species Hyaena hyaena. The sequence goes on along the minus strand of NW_024081615.1, from coordinate 142,502 downwards.
TGTGTGTGTGCATACAGGTGTTCTTACAGTTCCCCAAATACATTTTAACACAGAGTCATAGGTTTCTCTCTTGATATTACCATGCTGACAGTCCCAAATATAGAGTCATATAGTAGGGAAAGAGCCAAGGAAAGAGAAGACCTGGTTTGGCCCCAAATTTACCATATACCATTGATGTGCTTCTGGGTTTTACTTTCCACATTTTTCTAAGCGGAGATAATGCAGTCTGAATTACAAAGTATGCCTTGTCTTTCTGTCCAAGCTTCTGGGAGAATGTGATTGTGGAGAGTCCAGTACAGAACTTTGCCCATAGAGGCTCTCAGGAGTGGGAACTGGAATTAGTTGTATCTCTTACTCTCCTTACAAGCGACACGGGAAGAAGGCTGGTCAGTTCTCAGCACACCTGGTCATAGTTAAGACCTTTGCTACTAACGAAACATTTCACATTTCAAAGCTGGTTTCCTTACCTTGGAAGAGTTCAAATGACTGTTATGAGGGTTATAGAAAATAATAATGTGTTAGGTAAACATAAACAGTGGTAGTTTTCACACACTCTCTCTGGTGCTGGATTCCCATCCCTGAGAAGGAGTCTGGGAGGGGCATGGAAGTTACTCTGCTCACTTGTGGGAGGAATGCTTAAAGACTACTTTTGTTTCAGTAATGTGATAATTAGGGTTCTGGGAGGCTGTGTGGTGGTATGTTTGCAGGGGCTGGGGGTGGGGTGGAGTGGTGCGGAACGGGAGAAAGGATAGGTGGAAAACAGCATCCGAGAAATTGAATCTCAACTGGTATCTTTCATTTACCTTCTTATTCCTACTTCTTTATGTTACTGTTCCCATAAGATCCTGATTATAGACTGACATCTGAATGAGTGACATTACTGACCAGGGAAAGCTGAGCATCAGTGAGAACAAAAAATGATCAAAGCAATGAGATGCAAAGAGTTAGAACTAAGATCAGCCCATGTCAGGGCATGTATGGATGGTGGCAGAGGACCTAAGAGAGCTCCTTTTGGAATTGGAAATGTGGGGATCCGGAGGGGCCATGAAAACACCCTGAGAGGTTAAAATAAGAAAAGTTGTCCATGTTCCATTAGTTTTCTTCTTAAAGAGGTGTGTTTGCCTGTGTGTAAATTAAGGGAGGAGAATTTTGGTAGGCTGGACTTAAGGGAAAAAGGATTTGTTAACTTAGAATATTCAACTTCGTGCACTGCATCGGTGAGGATGGCTTCTGGCATCCCAGTGAAGAGTCAGACTGTGCCTAGAGGAAGAATGATTAAACTCTAAAAAGATTGTGATTCAAGGAGCTTCAGAGCCACATACAAGTTTATATTGTGATGAGTGCTGGATATTCTGTGGTGGTGATGAATCACTTAATTCTACTACTGGAACTAATATATATTAACTAACTAGAATTTAAACAAAAACTTAAAAAATAAAGTTATGTACAAATTATTCACTACTTATAAACATGTCATTGTCTTTGGTTACTGATATATTTGATTAAAGATACTTCCCATTTGTTCACATTTAAACGTGTTGATGAGCATTGTAAGCATAATGTTCAGTCACTGGCTTCTTGAGATTAGGTGTATGCCTGATTTAAGGTGGGGGGAGAGACAAATGATTAAGAAGAGTAGAGTTGAAAATTTCCTTTTGGGATTTAAGTGACTCATTAGAATAAAGGATAGAAAAGACCTTAAAAGCTATTTGAAAAAAATATGTGTCTCGTTCACTTTTAAATATCCATATTCTATTAGTTTTCTTCTTAGTAAATAGATGTCTTTCCTTTGCTCCTAGGAATGAAGACAATGAATTGAGATATCCAAGTGATGGCATTTTTGTTTTTCATTTTTCCTTTTGTTCATACAGATAGAACATATTTTACTTTTTTTTTCCTGATTATGGATTCCCTAAGACCGAATTAGTTTAGGTGTCCTTTCCATCAAAAGAATTGAGTGATCCACACTGGTTAGCCTCTGAATTCTAAAAGGTATCATCTGCTTTTTAAACTAACACATAAGTTTGGTATAGAAAGAGATCCATTGCTCAAAAGAGGGAAAGCATTTTGAATCTTAAAAACCACAGTTAGTACTTATGAATAAAGATGGATTATTCTCGTGGAGATCACAGTCTTCTGTCCCCGGAGTAACACAATTTAAGGTTGTTTTATCTGTTCTATCCTTTGACTTCAGCTGCTTGTATAAGCGAGAAATGGTTTTTGCTTCCTTCTTAGTTGACATTAGCAGGACCTGTCTTTTTTGATCTAGACATTTGAGCAGGGCAGATGCCAATGCAAACTTCAAATTGTCTGATTTGCAAGAGGGACCCAAATTGAATGGCTTGCTAACACACTGCTGAGTATTTTTAGTTAACTATCATTTATCAGTTAGCTGGTCTCTGAGTGTCTAGATGGGACGGAGCCAGTGGTATGCTTGCAAATGCTAACAACCTGCTGTCTGAGGAGAAAGAAAGAACCACCTTGATCTGTTGTGTTTGCTGATTTTTGTAATATCATGACTAATTTCAAGCTATCAATATGAGGTCACTGAATGGGGGATTGAGGAGAGATTCCCACAGTCAGCTAACGCCCTCACTCTAGCCCTCCCTGAAGGAGGTCAGCATTTCCTAATCCCCAGATTTCCATTCTAGGGTTTGAGAGAGGCATGGAGTACAAGATGAACAATGGTTCTAGAGGCCTCTACCAGATGGTGAACGTGAGTGCTCTAAATGAGCAGAGCTCTGTGCTCCAAGCCCCTTCTTAGGTCCAAAGAGCGAATTCTTCAGTGATTCATCATGAATTACAAAAGCCAGAAGAGGGTTCAGACATTAAGTAAAATACCCCTGTTTTACAGTACTTACCTTTACATCATTTGCAGTCAGACTGGACTCATGATGTAAAACTCAAGGCAGAGTCCTACCCAGAGCATGTTCCCGAGAGAGATTTAGAAAATTATAATCTTATTGCCTCTTGAAAACATTGGCCTTTTCCCTCTTTGTTCAGCTTCTCCCAGGATACCTGCTTGTCAAGTTTTCAGTAGCTTCTTTTGGCTTTGTCATGGCAACCAAGTATCTTGGCCCAGGGCCCTAATGATTTCCAAATGTTTAATTATCTCTAGTTTCTGATATGCTTCTTCTTCTGTCATTTTTTTAAAAGTATCTTCACCCTAACACTTAAATAGATCCTTGGCCTGTGCTTAGAGCCGGATTAGTACTCCAGTACCTCTTCCCTCCTCCAGTTGATCTTTCATATTTCTCTGAAACAAAGGCAGCCCCCGTATTGTACTATCACATAACAAAATTCTGATATAAGCCTCACGCCCATATCCCAAACCCTGTTGGTTAAGGTTAGTGATACCTAAAAATTGTACATTCATTCAGTAAGCATCTGTAGTAATAGGAACTCACATTTAATCAGAAAAGTTAAATTACCAATTGAAAAGTTGGTAGAGTACAGTCATAAACAATTTCTTCCCTGCTTCTGCCATTTAGATCATTCACTCATCCTCAAATCTCCTTCCCTTCTCCTTTTCCTTAACCCTGTCCTTCAAGATTCATCTCAGGAGTCACCCTTACTGTGACATCTTCCCTAATTGACCTCCTCTGCTCCCAGACCTGAGTAGGGGTTCCTCTCGTTTTTCTCCTTGGGGATCCCATAGCACTCTGTTGACCCTTCTGTCGGTACCTCTACATTTATTACAACTGCTGGTATTTTCCTCCCAAAATTTTATTCTGGAAACTTTCAAACCCAGTAAAATTGCAACACTGGTGTTATAAATATGCATATACCATTCAAGAGGATTTGCCAGGTAGATTTATGTGTTAATACACATTGTTTCCCAAACCCAGGGGGAAGTAAGTTGCTCATATCCACTCCTTTTGCTAAGTTGCACATATCTACTCCTTTTGCTAGATCCTTCTGTCCTTGGGTTAAGTATACTCAATAACTTTTTAAGTTATTTAAGGATTTAAGTTTTTAAGGATTTATTTCTTGATTTGTTCATTCATCAAATATTTCTTAAATAGCTACTATGTAAGAGACACTGAAGCTGAACCTTGAAGGTTTCAGTGAGTAGATCACTTGACTGTAGAATATATATAATTGAGAATGGTTAGATCATACGGAGAGGATAAAATGTTAACCATTGTAAGGAGAGAAAATAACCCATATGCCCAGATCTATGAAAGTACCATCAGTCATTCATTCATGATTCAGTCATTCTGCCACCATCATTTAGAATCCATTCTATACAAGGCACTGCCAGAGGCTCTAAGTCTTCACAGTTGATGCTTCTTTACAAGACAGAGAAGATCACATACGAGACAGAGAAGATCATCGGAGCATGTAGTGGAATATGCTCATTGATGGAGGTCCCTAGCATACTATGGAAATAAAGGAGAGGGAAGGCAGGACAGGCTTCCTGAGTAGCTCCAGTCATACTTGGATAAAGGCGTAAACCAGGCAGACAAAAAGAGATAAGAGCACATTTGAGATGAAGCATCAGTGTACTTTGAGTTAAGCATTGTAAGAATATGGAATGGCCGAGGAGCAGCTAGCAGTTTGGTGTAACTGGAATGGCATTTGCTAAAGGGCAGTTATGAAAAAAGGGAGGGCACAAGGCTGGACAGTAAGGCCCACATTATTGAGGGACTTTGTGAGTTCAACTGAAGAGCTGAATGTTTACTTAAAAGCTATGAGAAATCATTGAATGGTTCAGGTGGGGTAGTGATAGATACCAGGTTTGTATTTTAGGAAGCCTGGCCTGAAAACAAAATTGGAAAATGGAAAGATATTAGTATTTTTAATTTGGGGAAACCAAATAATTGCTGTAATAGGAACTAACTCAAAACATAAAAGTGATTTAATGGCAGAGTTGGCCAATTATTATACATTTAATACATTAACCAAATTATTGATACCTGAACCCGTGCCTCTTACCCAAGCACCAATTTTATTTGCTTTAGACATTTTCTCCTAAGATAACTGACGAGTAAAATTAAAAATGTAGCTCACACTCAGGAGTTAGTAGTCTCTGAAGCTAATACTGCTCCCGAGAAGTGAGAGAGAGACAAACAGAAAGAGAAAGAAAGGAGGGGTTGCTATAATTAGACACCTGGCTTTGCAGTGTAGTGGATGTGATTTAAAGCATTTTATTTCTTGCTGCAAAACTCTTTCTGTTGAGTAAATGAGTAGGAATTAATCAATGAAAACATGACAGTGATTTTGGAGATTTTATAATTGATGTGATGTTTTTGTTTATTGGACCAATTAAGCCTGATTGACTTGCAGATTGCAGCAGCTCTGACAAAGCACCATTGCTCACATTTCAATTCTCTGTTCTCACTGCAGCGTGGATCCACTGGCAGGATCCGCAGGCTTCAAGATTGTGTCAGAGATGGCATTGATAGGGGTCACTTACACAGATGTTCAAAGTCTATGATACAGAGTCAAAAAACTTTCTTAGCCATATTACTTTAAAATATCACATTGTGTTTGTTTTAATATCCCCTTACAGATAACATAGTTCCTACTTTAAGGTCAATGCCACAAAAGATTATATCCATTTCTGAAGGGCATATTATTAAATTGACTTTGATGTGGGCTAGGGTTTCTCAGCTTCTGCACTGCTGACATTTTGAACCTCATAGTTATTTGTTGTATGAGGCTGTCCTATATATTAGGGAATACACAGCAGCATCCCTGACCTCTATCCACTAGATGCCAAGAGCACTTTTTTCTCAGCCTTTAGTTCTGACAGCCACACTTGTCTCCAGATGTTGTCAAATATCCCCTGGTGAGCCAAATTGCCCCTTCTTCATTTATAGGTTAGATATTTAAGGGTTAACAGAAAACAAAAAGAGTAGTTCAGTTAACCTTTCCATGGGCTAATTGCATGTATTCATTCCTCAAAAAAAAAAAAAAAATCTCTTATGTATTTACATAGACAAAAAAAGATGTAGATATAATGTTTGGGTGCTTTGCTGAATGCTTAGATTTACAGAATATTTTACAGAATGAACAGGTATGAAATATCTGTGGAATTGTCTACACTAATATTTGTGAAGATTCCATATTTTTGGTGGAAAAGAAGCTGAATCACAGAAGTGTGTATCAAAGTAGATAACATTCCATGACAACTTCTATATTTTTACATATTAATAGCAGCATTAGGATTCAATTTGTAAGACCATAATAAAAGACAGTCCTTTTCAGCCATGTTTATAATATTGGAATTATAAATTTGGTTTAGAATTTCATTTTTATCTAAAAATTTAATTTTTTTTTCACTTTTGATATGTTATTACTAGCATCTGAAAATAGCATTGAGAGATACACATTTAAACTTTCATGGTAATTTATACATACATTACACACCACGAGCCTAATCTTTATTCAAAAATGTTAACAACAATTGTTAGTTTTATAGATTGAGGCACAATGTACCAGGATAAAGGGCGTTGCGGTAAGGATTTAGTTGGGATATACTTGTATCATTAAGTTAAATAGAGGTATTAGAATTCTGCCAGCTAGATTCATAGATCAATAAGTTTCAAAGAGGAGTAGGATAAAGGTGGTAAATAAAGGAGTAAGCCCCATGAAATTAATTTCTGTCTTAGCCTAGTATTAAACTGATTTTTTTTTTAAATAAGCTTTTACCAAACTGACTATACGTCAGACATTGTGGTGCCAGGCCAGATGCTTACGCTTACATGATTTTATTCATTCTGTGTAACAGCCCACCGAGGCAGGTATTGATATTTCAGTTTTCGAGACGAGAACACTAAAATAAATGCTTAAATACATGTCATATAATTGGTTAATATTAGCACCAGAGATTGAGCCTAAATGTTATCATCCTTTCTTTACTGGATATGTTCAACAGGCACCTACAATGTACCAGGTAGTTTGCAATGAAGAACACATATGTCAAGTCCTGCCCTTTTGTAGATAATAGTCCTCAGCAGATCACTCTCACATTTCATTCTTTTTCATGCTTATTCTCTCCCATAATCGAGAATGAGATCCATCAGTCATGCAGCTGATAGCTCCAGGGAACATAACCTGTGTTGATACAGTAGCCATGTTCCATCAAAATCTTTCCGTAAAGAGAGTGTCTGTCAGGTGGATTTTTTGCTCCCACAATAAATTATAAATTCAAGATGCCATTATTCTTTACACAAAACTTCTGGAATAGAGTTCCTTCTTTCTCTAATTTGATCACTTAAGTTATGTAATTGACAGAGACTGTAATATCATCTTTGTTTACCAGGGCCTGCATCTTTTGTATTTAAAATTCCTTAAGACAAGAGACATCAGTGTACAATGTAACTATAGTGTGACTTACAATAACTTTGTGTTTTTGTTATCTCAGCAAGAGATCACTTGCAGGGGGACAATGCACTCTTTGTGATTTCTAGTAAAACACTGTTTTTACGTGTCCAGCATATGTACAGCAAGGCAGAGGTCAGGAAGGATAAATTCATTGCATGCCTGCCATCACTCCAGAAATCCACCTTGCATCAGAATTGACGTGGAAGTTGAAACCTGCCTGACATCCAAGATGATGTAGACATCAGATATGTCCCTTGAATTGTGAAACGAAAGCTTTAACTGCACTATATATTTATGCCCTAAATTGACCGATTAGCGAACAGATTTCATTTGAAGGTAAAAATCTAAATATCTTAAACATTTCATTTGGAACCTTTTATAATGCTCAGTCTGTTTTCCAAACCCAATCCTGCCAACATGCTTTCGCTTCTCATAAAGTATTTTATTTTTAATTTTTTAAATGTTTTATTTATTTCTGAGAGAGAGAGTAAAAGACAAGAGAGAGAGAGAGAGACAGCATGAGCAGGGGAGGGTCAGAGGGAGAGGGAGACACAGAATCTGAAACAGGCTCCTGACTCTGAGCTGGCAGTCAGCACACAGCCCGATGTGGGGCTTGAACCCACAAACCATGAGATCATGACCTGAGCCAAAATCTCATAAAATATTTTAAAGTAGTAACTTCAAGTTTTGATAAAAAACTTGGGGGAAAATAATAGGTCAGGCTCAGTGAGAGATGGCAGATGAGTCGACAGTAGATCTGTTACTACAAAGGTGAAAATGACTCCAGCTTGTTATATTTTGACCTGCCCTACCTTTTCCTCGGCAGAACCACTGTGGAGGTTTAAGGGGAGAGCTGGAGCGGGCCACATTAGGGCCTTGGTTACAAGTGTGCTAGACACTCCGTGGGATGGACTGTTTTGCCTCAGTGCCGCCATGTTGTCTGTAGCTCTGAGGTTAGCCTTTTACAACTGAGGTTTCTTTCGGGAAGTTCTTCAGTGGACAGCAGTCACCGACTGTGTGCACCGCCACACGCAGGGTAGTGGCAGGCAGCTTGCTTAGCAAGCACTGAACTGTGTTTGAGATTTGAAATGCATGCGTGTCATATCTCTAGTCAACTTAAAACCTTTAAAATATATATTGAAATAAATTTTCCAGAGAGTAATCCCAAAAGTGTGTTCTTTAGCAGTTTATGAATTTTGAAAGTGAAATGCATATGTGGGCTAAATAATTTTCGGTTACTTTGTACAATTCTGTAGTCCCTTTTGTTACTTGATTAACTAAGCGAAAGAAGCACATGACTTCACTCTTCAGGCCCCAGCAAACAAAGAGATAACATGGTTGAATGTTCACGGTCCCCCCCTCGCTTCGCTACCAGGCAAGACAGCTTGCACATTAATATTGTCATCTTTTGCTCTCTGTATGAAGTCTTAAAGCCTTTTTCAAATTTTAAGATTTCAAATTGGATGGATGTAATTGAACCTTTCAGCTCAGTTTATCTTCCCTAATATGGAGATCACTAAAAAGAGTTATTAGAGGTTATGTTGTTGAGGTTAGGCAGTTCATTGTTTTCTCTTAGATCTAGCTTCTGAAAACAAAATTAAGAAGATTTTGCTTAATTTTGTGAACAATTGATATAGCCTTGAGGTTGGTATAATAGGGCAACAGGACTAAATTATTTTAATTATGCAATTCTCTTAAACACCTTTTATAAGACTGAAAATTTATGTGTTTTGTTTTCCCTCTTGAAAGTTACAAAATAGTTTCAAGAGACTTTTTCTGTCCCTTGATATTGTCAGCTTAAGAGATCTCTCTCTCTACACACACACACACACACACATCTTTTTGTATGTGTATATATGTATGTATATATATATGTGTGTGTGTATATATATATATATATAAATGTGTATATATATATATATATGTGGGGGGTGGGTAGGGAGAGGGGAAATAAATTTTTGGACTCAAAAGTATAAAGGAATCTTACAAAAGCTCAAACAAGGCTGCCTGTGTCAAGACGGATATGTAAAAGAATGCTAAGGTTTCTATAACCTAGGAGAATGGCAAGAATGACCTTCCATGAGCCTTCATTTCTTTATCTGCAAAATTAGGTGGTTGGCCAAACACCATTTCTAAGTTCTCTTCCAACTCGGGTGCCTGGGTGGCTCAGTCAGTTAAGCTGCCAACTCTTGGTTTCGGCTCAGGTCATGATCTCGCAGTGTGTGGTTTCGAGCACAGCGTCGGGCTCTGCACTGATGGTTGTGGAGCCTGCTTGGGATTCTCCCTCTGTCCTATCTCTGTGCCTCCCCTGCTCATGCTCTCTCTCGCAAAACAAACAAATAAAAACTTAAAAAAATTAAAAAATAAATTCGCTTCCAACTCTTTAAGATTCCACAGTTTATTAACTGCCAAATTAAAATGGGGGGGGGGAGAGTAGTCTCAGTGATCACATCGGAGCTAAAAAGCTATTAAGTGGGTCTGTAATACTAGCCAGAGGGTTTGTTGTTGTTTGAATATTGAGGAACAACTTTCTGAACTTGAATTTCATTACCATCCGAAGTGTCTTATTCGGGTCTTCAAGACCAATATATCTCTGATTTCAAGATGTGGTTTTCAGAGAAAGTACAAATCTTTATCGTGTGTAATTTTTACCGTTTGATTTTTATAGCACTTAATTTTATTCCATTTCGATCCATTTTTCTTTTTATTTTGCTGTGTGAGTCATCTCGTTGAACTTTACAGAGAATAATGTAATATCCTCAGCACCTAATAAGCTGGCAGATACATTTCCATTTGAATGTAGATGCTATGGAAAATTTAACTGAATTAGGCTATAATGCCTCACTTACTTTTAAGTGGTCTGCGTTGGAAGATTAAGGAAGGAATCTTACAGTTTATTGTTATATTTTAAACATGCGGCAATCTGATGCCTTGGGAGGGTGGATTATGACAAGTGCAGGACTGAAATTTAAATATGTAGGCATAATGAAAAGACAAATATTGCAGCCAACTAGGAAAGCAAGCAAGCAAGCTTTTGAATGTCATAGTCATTCTTTGTTGTTTTACTATTCGTTCTGAAAGTGAGGGACAGCAAAATAATTGTGTACTAATATGAGTTTAGATGGTGAATTAACACTGATCTTCTTAAGGTACTGTCTCCTTTGCCCTTCATTAGCAGTCAAGTGATAGTTTGCAGAATATTAGACATTAATAGTTGGATGTAGCAAAGGTAGCCTAAGTGATAGTGTTCCTAATTCTATAATAAAATTGAGAATGTATTAAATATTTATTTAAATTAATGAAAGCTTTGGGGCGCCTGGGTGGCTTAGTCGGTTAAGCGTCCGACTTTCGCTTAGGTCATGATCTCGCGGTTTGTAGGTTCGAGCCCCGCGTCGGGCTCTGTGCTGACTGCCAGCTCAGAGCCTGGAGCCTGTTTCAGTCTGTGACTCCCTCTCTCTCTGACCCTCCCCTGCTCACGCTGTCTCTCTCTCTCCTAGAAATAAAATTTAAAAAAAAAATTAAATTAATGAAAGCATTAATTCTGAGGGGAAAATACATTAGACATAGTTTATATCTGACTCTCACGTGGTTAATTTAGGGAAAGTAGTGACTTCATGCAAAACTCCATGTTAGTAGGTTTCTAAGTTTTTTGAATGAGGATTTTCAAACATTTTACAGAAGTGGAGCGAATGTCATAATATACCATAATCCAGTGTTGACAGTTTTCGATATTTGTTAATTTTGTTCCTTCTATCTTCCCACTTTTTGGGGTGGAGGACGCAGTAGGGTCCAGTATTTTAAAGCAAATCCTAAATGGCGTATCTTGTGTAAATGCTTTAATATGCCTCTTCTACATATAAAGAGCTTCTTTTTTAAATAAGGATCTCCTTTTCTTCTTTAGAAACATTTAAGTTGAAAGATAACTATGAGTTCGAGGGAAAGAGTAGCCTGACTATAAGAAGGAACACTTATAAAATCATCTCTCATTATAAACTGTGTTATGTCCTTTATTATTTGAAAATTATCCAATTTTTAAAAGCCCGACAAAAAACACGTTTAGTTTTGTTGTCTGTTTGTTTTTGTTTTGGGTGTTTTTGTTTTTACAAGAGGAGGGGTTGCATGTCTATCTTCCTTTTTTGGATTGCGAGCATGTGCAGTGACCCGATGAAATGAGATGCTCGAGGCGTCTTCGCTGGGAAAACATCTGTCCTGCTTTCTGTAATCGGTGTCAGCCACCAGCATCTCCCAGCAGCACTGCCAGTGGTCACTTCCCAGCTCTATTATAAATCATTAAGTAGCCACACTACAGTGGCTTAAACCCATAGAGCTGACAGATAGGCCCTGGCATTTCCCTTACATGCCGTGACCATTCAAGCAAGGGTGTCAACTTGGCGTCAAAGGAAGCCAGCTGAAAATGGGCAGGATATGATTGCCAAGAAAGTGAAATTGATGTATGACTTGTGGAATAATCGAAAAAAAATTTGCCAGACAAGAATGAAGTGTTCAGTGTATATCTGAATATGGAAAGGTAATTGACAAAACAGAGGAGGACTTTAGGGATGTTGAAATTGTTAACAAGGCAGGTTGCCACCCCCTTGTCTCTTGCCTCTGGCCCACAGATCCTCTGCATTCTCAGAGGTCAAAAAAGGACTTGTAATTATTTTTCCCATGCACAAAGAAAAAATGACTTCATCGTGTATTCTTCTTGAAATATGTCTGTTAGTCTTATATCTTATTTGACAAAGAAGATATCTTTTAAACATGTACATTACGAGGAGTTAAGACTATTAGCTCCTTTTGAGAATAGTTATATATTGCTGTGAATAAAGATGGGTTTGCCCAAGAGGAGTTTTTTTTTTTCCCTCCTGCAAATAAAACCTCCGTGCTAAAAGGCTCCTCTTGGCAACGTGTTTATAGCTCTTTTCACAATGAAGTGTAGAGAATTGAAGATTAATTCCATGGAAATTGTAAATACATTGCAGTCTGTAGATGATCAGTTAGTCAAGATAAACACCACTGATTACTGTTGAATTATGCATACAAATATTTACAACATTTTGGGTAATGAATTCATAAAAATAAATAATAATTATAATAATAGAGACCTCGTACTCAAGTTCCCATATATTTCTCAGATCCTGAGAGGAATTTCCAACTAGTTAATGCTATTACATAATTTAACAAGGGTAAGAAGCATTTTGCAATGCAATGTAGCCACATTTACTTCCCTTTAGACTTAAGAAAATCCAAGTTTAGATATCAACCTTTTGTTTCCTGGAGAAATTTCTGTATATTTTTATATTCTTGCTACAAGACATGTTAATATATTAATAAATTAATAGTTTAAAATTTTTTAAGTTCATTATTTTTGAGAAGGAGAGAGAGAGAGAGAAGGAGATAGGGGCAAGGGGCAGAGAAAGAGGGAGACAGAATCGGAAGCAGGCTCTAGGCTCTGAGCTGTCAGCACAGAGCCCGACACAGGGCTTGAACTCATGAACAGCCAGATCATGACCTGAGCCTAAATCAGATGCTGAACCAACTGAGCCACCCTCCCACTCCCATAAATAAATAGTTTAAGTATAATATTGAATTACACTTTACAAAAGAAGGTTTTCTTTTTTTAAATTTCAGAAACAGTGTTCAACTTCATGACTGAAAATGTAAAATTAAAAATGTAGGCTTTTTCTTAAGACTATTTACAGATATTTGACTCAGGTGTCTAAGAAAATATTCTCACATATTGTCTTGAAAGGATATAAATTGAACTGTACTTAAATTGTTTATATCAGCTGTTTTAATCTTTTATTTAATACCCTGATACAGCTCTGGCTTCCTAGTTGGAATCTCTTAAATTAGAGATTCTTTGAGAGTGCCATTGTTATTTGTGATTTATACCTGAAATATGAAGCTGTTTTAGAAGCAGAAAGAAATGTTTATGGCGGATAAGACTTGCTGACTAATAGTTGTTGGAAACTTTCCATTTGTCAAATTGTTATGCAGATGATCGTATATTAGATCTAGCCTAGAGGAGTGTCAAAGCCCAAGGAATCTAAAATAGCACTTTGTGGGGAAACTGTGTCTTTAGGAAGAAGAGTTTGTTATGAGAAAAGCAGAAGTATCACACCTTTTGTCCCAGCTCCATCCCTTGGCAGAGGATCTGAGGGGTAATTTCTGAAGGGTCATTTGAGGGGGAACCGTCTGAGGGGTGCAGTCTGGGGTACAGTCTGAAGGGTATGATGTGAGGGGTATGGTCTGAATAGTAGTCTAAGGGGTATGGTCTGAGGGGTATGGCCTGAGGGGTATGATAAGAAGAATTATGGTCTGAGGAGTATGGTCTGAGGGGTAGTCTTAGGGGTCCGGCCTGAGAGGTATGATCTGAGGAGTATGGTTTGAAGAGTACAGTCTGAGGGGTACAAGGTGAAGGGTACAGCACCCTCTGTCTCCCCGGGGAAACTGTGCTGCTCCACCTCAGGGTCTGCATTTGGTTCCCCATCTTTTCCTGGTTGAGTTTCTCTCTTCCTCACTTCCTCTTTTTTCTGATCTTCCTTTGTCCTCCCTTTGGCTAGACTTAGAATGTGATATGGGGTAGGGGCGCCTGGGTGGCTCAATCGGTTAAGCGTCCGACTTCAGCTCAGGTCATGATCTCACGGTTCGTGGGTTTGAGCCCCACATCGGGTTCTGTGTGATGGCTCAGAGCCTGGAGGCTGTTTCGGATTCTGTCTCTCTCTCTCTCTGACCCTCCCTTGTTCATGCTGTCTCTCTCTCTCTCTCTCTCTCTCTCAGAAATAAATAAAACATTAAAAAAAAAAAAAGAATGTGATATGGGGTAGAGGTTGTGGTTGGTGATTCACATGCTGACTTCCTGTTGCTTTAATCCAAACCTCTGAAACCATGGCAGTGAGGAAAACAGCACTCACACTGAGGCTCTTCCAAGTAGTTGGAAGATATACACTGTAAGAAGCCATTAGTAATGGTGATAGCCATTCCTGTCTTCAGAAGTGTCTTTGATAAGATGACATTTGCTACTGTTAATAGACTTATGCTGGTAGGATGCTTTTTCTGTGAGATTGGCTGAGTCTTTGTATGTGGGCCTTTCAGTCTGGGTTGGTTTGCTCCTACTTGCTGTTCTTCTGCTAGACCATCACCTGTGGATATTATAGCAGAGACACTGTAGCTAAGGATGGTGGAGTGATTATTGAGCCCAAGTTAAGAAGAGGGTAATATGGGGCACCTGGGTGGCTCAGTTGGTTAGGCATCCAACTTCGGCTCAGATCATGATCTCATAGTTGGTGGGTTCGAGCCCCACGTAAGGCTCTGTGCTAACAGCTAGCTCAGACGTTGGAGCCTGTTTCAGATTCTGTATCTCCCTCTCTCTCTGACCCTCTCCTGTTCACACTGTCTCTCTCTCTCTCTCAGAAAAAAAAAATTAAAAAAAAAATCAATGCTATAAAAAAAAAGAATAGGGTAATAATAACAGTATCTACCAAATAGAATTGTAAAGGCTTGAATGACTGAACACATATGAAGCCCTTAAAACAGTGCTTAGCACACATTATATACAATAACTGTTAGTTGTCATCTGCCCAAAGACAAATGATTGATAGAATCACAGCTTCTGCTGGGATGCATGGGTGGCCCAGTCGGGTAAGTGTCCCGCTCTCGATTTCGGCTCAAGTTCTGAACTCACAGTTCATGGGGTTGAACCCCGCATTGGGCTCTGGGCTGAGCAGAGCAAAGCCTGCTTGGAATTCTCTCACTCCCTCTCCTTGCTCTTCCTACTCCTTCCTCTGAAAATACATAAATAAACTTTAAAAACAAACAGAAAAACCAACAGCGCTGTGTCGCACCCCGAATATTTGGAGGTCGCATTCATGATTCAGAATCTTTGGCAGTTAACTGTTTAGAAGTCTTTAACATTGAGAAAACTGTCTTCCTTAGTACCTTACATTTCTTTTACAATCAAAACTGTCACAAATGTTAAGATAACTATTACATTAGTTAATTTATTGTTCAATAAAATGCACAATTGTCAAGTGCAGGGGCACAAGGAGTGAGTAGTAAGAATATTTCATTTGGGGGCGCCTGGGTGGCTCATTCGGGTGAGCGTCCGACTTCGGCTCAGGTCATGATCTCGCGGTTTGTGGGTTTGAGCCCCACGTCGGGCTCTGTGCTGACAGCTCAGAGCCTGGAGCCTGCTTCAGATTCTGTGTCTGCCTCTCTCGCTGACCCTCCCCACTCACGCTGTCTCTTTCTCTCTCTCTCTCAGAAATAAATAAAAAACATAAAAAAATAAAAAAAGAATATTTCATGGGTTCTTGCTATTTAAATGAGAGATAGTATATTTGTTCCTATAATATTTATCAGTTTTAATTATTTTGTCTTACTTTATTTGAGCTAAGCTCATACTTTATTACTGTGAAATAGATGTAAGATATATACTAGGTATAAAATAACATAAACATGTTTTCAATGCCCTAACCTCTATGAATTTGTTTAAATATTTAATAGTACATTCCCACCTGATATGTAGATAATAACTAGACAGTTTCTGGCAAAAGTATTTTTAAATGTGCTTATGAGAGATTTCCTCTTTGAAGGTTTTCAAAGCTTTTTTTAATTTTGATAATACCAAGAAATCAGACCCAATATACTATGTTACATCATTATTCGGAGTTTTAAAAGTGTAGGTTTGTAGGAGTTTGAATACTCTATCAACTATATTTTGGTTTATAAGATGATTATTGTTCATGTTTAATATATACTGAACATCTTACTGTTGGGGGAAAACAATGGTGGTTAAATATAAAGACTTGTGTAAGACGGTGCTACATTTCTGATAATTAACCTTGAGGTGTTTTTTTTTTTTTTTTAATTGAAGACATTAGGAAAAGGACTGAAGCAGGAATTCCTATACATGTAGGATATGGTTGTTTCTGAAATATTTTATCAAAATGTGTCATCTTTGCCAACTAACGATCGTTAGTATCTAGTAATTACAGCATTTTCCCTTCCAGTACCGACCACCTGTGGATGCATCGTGGCTTTTCTTGGAGGCTTAAATACTCAATCATTTCAGAGATTTAGATGAAGATGTTAAAGTATCCTGCCTCTGTTCCATTTGAATTGGTGAAGGTCCCTAAATTCCTTGAGATAGACTGAAGCTAATTACATAGGATGCTCACACTGTAAGGGAATTAAAGAGCTTCTAAGTAGGTATCATTTCTAAAAGGAAACAGAGCTTAAAAACAGCAGTCGTTTTTATTCCCAGACAGGGTGAGTTAATATTAATTCTAAACAACAATGAACTCTTCTTAAAGATTTCTAGGTGTGAGGATTTTTTAGACCATTGGTCAGTGGCACATACGTGGTATAACTGTGAGATGAAGAGATTCCTTCACTATCCATCACTTACTATGTTCTTTGTGTTTAAGAAGACTCCTTTTGTTACACACTTGAAGATTAAAAGATGTGTCATAAACTATAAAAATAGAAAGCGTCCACAGAATCCAACATTAACAGTTGTAGAACATATCAGTCCTTGAATACCTAAAATACAGTGCCTGAAATGATCAGAGGAAGAAAGAAAGGATAATTTGAGAATTTGACACTCTCCTTATCTTCCAAATTGCTCAAATTGGACTCTTTCCTTGCATCTAAATTCAAAGTTTATCTTGAGGTCTAACTGGCACTGAAGCAGATAGAAGAAATGAGAGAAAGAAGATAAGGGCAATGAACAGGAAAACAAGAGTGTGGATGCAAGAACTTTGAGATTATTAATTGATTACTAGGTATAAACCTCTAAAGAGGTTTTGAAAGAGGTTGTATAGCTTTGTCTCCTCACCTTTGTCCCAAAGGCTTGACTAAATATGTATGCAGGGTATTGTGAGCTTGAATAGGCACTATTTCTAATACCTTACTAATATTATATTAAGCCCTTCTTCATATGGGAGTTACTACATTTGCACATGCTATATTTTCATATGGCTTTTACACATTTTCATGTCTTGAGGTTTTTAAAAATCATTTATGAGTGTTTATGCATTTCAGATGTGTATGTATTCTACTGCCTGTTTGCTCTAAGCATTGAGGTACTGTTGTTCCCTTTGAATATTGATATGTTTTTGTTTGGCATTACACAGGAAGGTTCTTTGAATAGTCAAATATTCATAAGCCAATTTCAAGTTTTTAAAAAATATATAGGTAGGTATATGGATAGATATAGATATTCTAGCAAGTTCTGATGCCATAGAACTTGAGAAGTGCACAGTAAATAAAACAGGGGTGGAAGGGAGATAAACTGGCTTTGTATCAGAAAATGCTTCTTCCTTTTAGACCAATCCAAATGGCAGAAAGCATACACCAAACAAAGATTTTATAATAGATGTTTTCATTTTAACAGGTTTTACAGCTCTAAACTCTGCCCATATTCAAAATTCTTTTTTTTAATGTTTATTTTTGAGAGAGAGAGACAGAGTGTGAGCACGAGAGGGGGAGAGAGAGAGAAAAAAATCCTAAGCAGGCTCCAGTCTCCGAGCTGTCAGCACAGAGCCCGATGCAGGGCTCGAACTCACAAACTGTGAGATCATGATCTAAGTCAAAGTCAGACTCTTAACCGACTGAGCCACCCACTCACCCCCAAAATTATTTGTAACAAAGCCTGGACTGATAGATGAACACATCTGGATTTGGGGACATATATACAAATACAGGTATATGGGAAGGTTGCAGAAGCTTGTAGGTTTCCTTGCTCAACTACATCTATATATTTTAGGCAGGATGTAGAAAAATCCCAGGACATGTTGAGTTAGTGTGTACCTTTACTTGCTAGAAGATAAAAATAAAAAGCACTGCCTATAAATGCACACTATTGCTTTAAGAAATATTTGTGTTGAGGGTTGGGATATTTTAAATTTTGATACAGTATAAAAAGATGAATACATTTTGATTGGTTACTTATTGACGTACTATAGCAGAATAGGTGAAGCTCTAATGGGCTGTTTACTGGAAAATCAGCTTATCAGAAAATCCATTTTGGTATTGATGTAGCAGATTCAGTAGTTAGCAAAATTTTATTTTTTTCATTTTTTTCCACATCTTTTAATGAAAATTTGTCTTAATTCAATGGGCAAATGATTATTTTTTTCCTTTCACAGATGATAATTTCTACATGTGTTTCTATGAAAGGTGTGTTTTCATCTCTTTGATTTAAAATGTGATCTAGTTTAGCTTTGTAACTTAGTAGAATGAGAAAAGACTCAAATTTGTGTTTCTCTAAAATGCTAAACTTTATTTCAAAGTGATCAATCCAGTTAGAGTTTGAAGGGTTTAGTTACTTGATGTCAAATAATTGTTTGATTGACTTACTACTACTTTATTTTTCAACTGCTCTTTGATACCCTAACCTGCTTCAGGAGAGGGATCATATGTTTTTTTGAGGCTAGGGACATATTAGGCATTTGGTGTATTTGTCAGTTGATTTAGAAACAACTTTAGTGTAACTGAGTAGTCATAACACACTCCTTAGTTACCCCAAGGAAGGTATATTTAGACTTGTTTAGTAAGCAGAGGTGGTAATGTTTAATGAAGTAAGCAGTATAACTATGACATAGTTTGCCTTTAAACCCACTTGGCAGTAGAAAGAGCCAAATGGAAATCTAGCTGACCATTCTTACCCTGCTTGTCATATGCAGTAGTTAAGCTGAATGCCACTCAAGACAACGATTTATTAAGGGCAAGGAAACATTTTTCTTTCCTAAAATCATAATGTACCTGCTTCAGATTCTGTGTCTCCCTTTCTCTCTGACCCTCCCTTCCTCATGCTGTCTCTCTCTCTGTCTCAGAAATAAATAAAAACATTAAAAATTCTTTTAAAAAATGGGGCGCCTGGGTGGCTCAGTTGGTAAAGCGTATGACTTTGGCCCAGGTCATGATCTCACGGTTTGTGGGTTCAAACCCTGCGTCAGGCTCTGTGCTGACAGCTAGCTAGAATGTAAGAATACCTTATGAATCTATGATAGAATCCTTGTCCCTTGCTGGAAAACTTTTTAAAAAGGGATGACAAACCTGGAGAAACTAAATTGTGTTACTAAGAGGAACTTGAGAGAGATAATGGAAGTTAAGACTTTTCTGTATCTTTCTTAAAGTTTCAAATAATTTGAAATGTGAAAGAGGAAATAAAACTTCGAAAATCCAAAAACAATGGGAAAACTGTGTTTTTCTGTATGCTCATTTTCATTTTTATACCACTTCTTTTGTCTGTGAACGCTATTGGTTATGTATCCCAGGCAGTTATGCAGAGTGCATTATGTCTTTGATTTCTACACAGTATTGAGTCTCCTGGTAACCTCTCTTTCAAGTGGTTCCCACCTAAGAGATAGTTGGGCCACCCTTCCAGTCATACTCAGAAGGGAAAACCTTCATAATATCATCTCTGGATTCTGGAAGCCCATGTAACAAGCACTTTCGTGTAAGGTGGTATCAGTGTTTTGTTTCAATGCAAGTTTCTACCAAATTTCTCTAAAATATCTGCCTGTTATATACTAAAAGCCTCTCCATTGGACTGCTTATAAATAATAATGTTGTAGGGCACCTGGGTGGCTCAGTCGGTTGAGCATCCAACTCTCGATTTCAGCTCAGATCATGATCTCCCAGTCGTGTGATTGAGCCCCGCATTGGGCTCTGTGCTGACAATGTGGAGCCTGCTTGGGATTCTCTCTGTCTGGCTCTCCCTTTCACTCTCCTCTCCCCCAACTCCCCTCTCTCAGAATAAATAAACTTAAAGAAAACACAAATAACGATTCTGTACAAACCAACTTGCTCTCGGCTGCTTAGACGAGCCCCACTTTCTGCAGCAACCGCTGCACAGGGTATAGCATGGCATCCAACTTAACCTGGGCATTCTTTTGGAGTTCACAGCACTCCTAAAGGAGTTCTTGATTTCAGTGTGCATATCCAAAGGCCCCAATGCTTTATTTTAATTGCACATGCACAGTTTTTCTGGACAGTGAGTCCATAGCACAGAGAGGCATCTGTGACCCTCCACTGCTTAAGAGCTGTTTACATGCCCTGTACAGAGCCAGAGCGTATTCTAGTCTGAAAATAGCAAAGATCCGAAAACTTTTGGTTATAGAGGAATACTGTTTCATGAATAGAGAATACATTAGATGAAATTAGATGAGCTGGTGTAAAGGATCCATTGTAACGAGATCAACAAAGGTTTGTTATCCCTGTGGAATAGCTGCCCTGGGACAATTCCCGAGTGATCCCTCTCAACTTGGTTTTGGAGGAATCCTCTGGGCACTTCTCTGTTGTACCACTGTGGAGGCCGGAAGGTGAATGCTAAATTTTTAGTTTGCAGATGTGATATGACACACGTGAAGACTCTGTTGCTGTCATGTTGCAAAAATCACATGAATGAAAATGATTTCAAGAGTGTACCTTTAATTTGTGACTACGAGAAAGTGATGTTACCTTCACTTCTTCAGCTTCCCTTTCGCCTTGATGCCATCGAGCACATGTGTATTGCATGCATAGCACCTGAGTAAATCCATGCCGTTAAAGGGGGGGTTAGGTTTATTATTTATTAGGATTTATCATTTAGTTGGATTAAATGAGAATTGGACTCTGCAGCCTGTGTTAGTTACTTGGGAAACTAAGTGACAGACATTTTGATATCACTTTTCAAAATGTAAAACGTACGTTGTTTATATTTGACTTACTATAGACACCACATGCTTAGTGTACGACAGAAGTTTATAATGTTTTATTTTAGGAAAAGCTACACTTGACGGGGAGCGGTGGATGGAGGTCGGCTATAGCAAACTCTGTCCAGAGAAAATGCCACTCCGTGGAGTACCTGTCATGGTACATATATCAGGGTGTATTAAAAACTTAAAAAAATTACTTTTCCTATGTAAAATAAACCTTTATCCCCAAAGAGCATTGCTCCCTGTTTTGTTTGTTTATTTGTTTTGCCTGGCTAGAGAGTTATAGAAAAATAATTAAAGACTTAAAGACAAAATGTACGTGGTTTGAAAAGAAAACAAACTAAGTTCAAATGATTTTTAGCAGTTACCTTTTTTTAAAAACAAATTACATTTCATTGTCAATTTAAAAACCATAAAACTGAATGACAATGATGACGATACTGTACAAGCAACACATCTTAGAAAAAAGAAACTAAACAACCGGTAGATGACAGCCGGAGTGTTTCACATCCTTTCGGGCAGCCTGACGCGATACTGGTTGTTGAACCAAATCAGGCAGGCAGTGAAGCAGGTTGTTTTTAACGCTCACTGGCAGGTGCAGAGTTTATATGATGTTTGCTTTCCAACTTTTGATTTTAAAACTTGAAATCTCAATCTGCAGAGGGAGGACCTTCTTGCCCGATAAAACAGACATTCTTTTGTGTTGCTTGGGAAATGTCTAATTGGATTAAACCCATGCTGTCAGGTGTTTATAATTCTGAACTTTGTACCAGTAGATAGGCTGTGTCCAGAGTTGGCCACTTGTTTTTCTGAGTATCTCTTGCAGATTTGATTCTTTGGTGGACATGTTCTCATGAAGCTTCTTTAGTTAGTTGTTATATACTCTTTAGGACTGAAAAGAAGACCAAATAAGTGTTTTTCAGAATTACTTAAGACTTTTTTAATATAATGCAAGAGAGATTATACATCTCTAGTAGAAATCTCAGAAAGAGAACTTTCGGTCTGAGCGGTACTTAGTTGCAAGATGTTATTTGCATGTTTGTTGTAATTTGAAAGGTAAATAGCCTGAGGCTTTTTAAAAAATGAGTTTGTAAGGTATTTAAAAATATATGCCTTTTTTTTTTTTCAAGAATATTTCTTCTTGTATGTAGGCTTTTCTTGGGTTAAATCTTTCAAGAGCCATTGTTGCCTTCAGTAAATAAAGTACTCTCTAGCCCTCTTTGGTAGGAGAGAAAAATATTCACAAGGGAAGACAGAGAAGAATTTATAGGACCGGCACTCTGATATACTTTGTGATATTTTAACTCAGGTGATCTTCTGTGATTAAAAACTAAAGCTCCTCTTTCCTAATTACTTTCTTTCATCTAAAACTCAATTAAAAAATTAAAATCTTTGTTACAAATCATCATACCATTTCTAAATAATCAATGGCATACAATTTTAATGTATTAAGTATTCTGTCAGCTCCTTTCTCCCATGGATGGGAAATTCTATGCCCACCTGATAAGGGAATAAATCATTTTTAATTTTTATCAGCCATAGGATGACTTCATTTTATACATAATGAATCAAGTCACATCATAATAGATTGAGCCTTTCCAAAGACAGATTTTCAGAGTGTCACTTGCTTTTTGCAGTGACATTGAAATGAGTACAGTCTGGGAACTGTGTGATAGGATTTGTACAAAACATTAATATTTATCTTCTGGGTCACCACCTGAAGACTAATAGTACTATGTCCAGAATTCTTGTCATGGACTATGTTAGTAAAACAGTAATAAAAGTGATAAAGTAGTTCACTATTTTATATCCTGTGGCTGGTTATGGTCATCTGGCTAGAGTCTAACCCATATTAATCCCTTGAGTCAACAGTCAGGAACATTCAATGATGTACTTAAAATACTTTTTAACATGTGGTATTTAGAGTGTTTAGAATGTCAAAGGATCCTTTGTAATGATCTTCCCCTTGAGTAATTCAAAAGCTATTTTTAAAGTTATTTTTCAAAG
Source organism: Hyaena hyaena (assembly GCF_003009895.1). Classification (NCBI taxonomy): domain Eukaryota; kingdom Metazoa; phylum Chordata; class Mammalia; order Carnivora; family Hyaenidae; genus Hyaena; species Hyaena hyaena. The sequence goes on along the minus strand of NW_024081615.1, from coordinate 119,457 downwards.
AGCACAGTGTTTGAAGACTTTCAGAAAATACAAATCTAGGAGAGTACTTTGGGGGAGAAAAAAAAGCTCAGTTTTAGGGGAAAAAAATCACACCATACACTGAAGTGATATATTACTCAAATAATCTATAAAAAATTCAGGAAAACAGAGTACATGTTCATTTTCGGTTGAAAAAGGGAACTTTTCTTTTTTTTACGAACAAGAGAATGTGTTTGATGCTCCCTTAGGGAGCTGCACTCCTCTCTATAATTGCGTTTTTCACATTTTATGTTCAAATGTAAATGACTAAAGAGAAAGCATGACATGTTCATATTTTTCATAGAACATATTAAAGCCTGTTTCTATGGCAACAACTTTTAATTGGCAAATCCCATTCTGTCACTACTCTCAAGCTTATTTTTCTTGGGTACACTGAATTGTTAGAGATGTTTCTCAAAGTACAAGTTAGATTCGGTGTTGTTCTTTGGCGTGAAAGGTGTTCACAGACAAGGGTGTATTTTGTTAAATAATTTAGCTCTAGTATGTTTGTGTGCAAGGTTGCTCCAGAGATGCTACATCTATCCCGACACCATGTTGTGGATTAAGAAACCTGCCGAAGATTGGTACAGACACTCAGACTTGCAACCTGTGTTATTTTGCAGAGGTGAAGTAGGCAACTCTCTTACCTAGCAGAATAAATAGGGTTAGAAAAAAAAATTAAAATATTTTCGGACTGTATTTCAGACGTTTCAAACAGTATACTTGTGGTTCCTTATGGCCCTGACGTTAATCCTATAGAGTAGATTGATTTATTAAAAACAAACATCGTTCACTTCCTGCTTCTCATAAATTTTATCTCTTGAATCAATGTGGTGCAGAATGTTGAGGCAGGTATTTGGTAAGTTGGTTTCAGCTACCGCAGTGTTATAAAAATAGATTAAGTAAACAGACACAGCAGGCCAGTGCAGCTTGGATTTTGAACTCTTCTGAGACCCAGTATAACTTCAATGGTGTATTGGTCTGGGGAGAAAGAAATATGAATCCCCAATGTAATTTTAATATTATATAATGAAAGGAGAATGATTTTACGGCATGGAATCAGGTGTTGTAACTGTTATAATGCTTTATCTGAAAGCTTCACTTTTTAAGCTATTCTGGTCTACTATTCCGGTCTGCTGTGTTATTTTTTTTTTCTTTTTTCTTTTTTTTTTTTTGCCTTTGCTATTTTTATATCACTGCAGTAGCATAACCCTGCACCAAGCACAAGACGGCATTGCAGTTGGTGTCGAATGTAAAACTGTTATTAAACGAAAGCTAAGAAAGCAGATCCTTGGAAAGAAGGGAATTGTCTACGTTGAAGACTTGCAATATTAAAATTAAATTTGTCTTCTAAAATTTAAAATATGAAAGGAGTAAATGACAGTGTATGTTTCCTTCTTTGAAAAGTCGTGATTTCATATAGTCAGGAACTAAAATATGTTTAGTTACCCCCTTTTAATTATTCGTGTCTTGTTGCAGATTTTCAGTATAAGTGTTCCTTTCTCATATATGTTTTTTGTCTCCTAAAAGTGTTCTCATTACATTTTTTCATTAACAAATGACGTTGCTTTTCTTTTCCATCAGAAGTCACAGAAAGCATTTATGTCTGATTAGTTCAGCCTTACCTTGATAAAGTACCATTGTACCCTTCTAATCACATATGTTTCCTGAGCAATTCTGATTCTCCTAATATTAAAATTAAATGTATAGCGGAAACAAATTATGTTTATTTGCCATCTGTGTGCGTAATAGGTATGTGCATATACTTGCTCATTTATCTCCTGTAGCCTAAGAAAGCTGATTAAAGGCTACTGTTAATTTATTTAATGAGTGGTAAATCAGCTTACCAGGGCCATTCCAGAAACTCATGAGAGAAGTAAACAGTAAGAATAGAGATTAGGAGACCTACAGCTCCCTGGACAGTTCTTCATTCTTTGAGCTACTGGCCCTCAATATTGTTTTATAGGCTAACAGGATTTCACTAGACCCTGTACCTTCGTGTCTTTTTGGATATTCAGGAACAATCCCAAAGATTCATGACTTGTATTTGATTGTGCTGGTGCTTAGGAGGAAATGGAAGCCCTGTGCTCTGAGTAGGCTTGGTGACTCAGCCGGGGAGGGCACCTAATTGGCCACCCACCTCAGTGCTTGTTGACTGTTCGCATAAACAGCAACTCTGATGAAGTGGAGCATTTCTACGTATGGGCACTTACAAAGGCCTGGGGGACGCAACGCTGTAAAATACCAAGGATCTTTTCATACCAGTACTGTACAAACAGGATTTGAAAAATGATAAAAATCTAGCAAAGATTTTTGCTTTTAGATTTGTCTTTCATCATCCTGGAAGTTCCAGTCTTATAATTGGGTGGAGCCATGCTCTCTCTTTCTACTTTCTACACTCAGTTCCTATACGGAGAGCATCTGCCTTGGTCATGGATGCTTCCGATTCCCAGTTCAGGTCTTAACATCTCCCTCCCTACATCCAAACCGGGGTTTTATGTCTTTGAAGATGTATGACTAGACGCCCTATGAGAAAAAGGGCTGAAGGGGACATAGAATTTCGTGGGAAATGGCCAATAATTCTGGTTCAAAGACCTAGCAGCTAAAAGTTAAAGCTGGAAATCTGGAAACGTTTCATTGATAGTATTCGGTAGGTGTTTACTTAAGCACGTCTCATAGTGTACATGTATGTTACTCACATAGGTATATAGGTAAAACTAGTGGAAACAGAATCTTTACCACACAAATCACGCTCTAAAGTAAGGGAAGGGAGAAAAGTTTGGTGATAGTGGAGTGGTTTCTGAGTTACTGGGAAGTATGAATGTAGACCTTAATAAAGATTAATAATAAACCTTTTGTGGTTTAGAGCCTAATTTACATTCATATTTCCTTCCAAGTTCACATGAAATATTTTATAGACCTTGAATGGAGATTAATTTTCGTATGCACCCTTTATATATCTCCGTGTATTGATCTCTATGTATACATATACGTACACAAACAGCCATGTCGCTCTCTCTCTGCACACACACAGACACACTCACACACACACAGACACACTCAAACACACACATACATATAAATGGGTATAAATGGGGGATAGTCCTCTGGTAACTTAGTCTGAATGCAAATCAGGCATTTTGCCTTCTTTCTTGTAATAGTACTGTAGAACAACACAACAGGAGCTGTGACTTTGTGAAAAGGCTCCCCCCCCCCCTTACCAGAACAATGAACCAAGGCCTTCAAAACACACTTATGTAAGAGAGAGACTGGAAAACTTTCACCTAACACATCCAAATAACCTTATAATAAGAACAACGATATTCTAGTGGTGTTTTCTAGATGCTAGGAACTGGCTTTACACAAACTTACATTTAATTTCTCATAAATCACATAGTGGGTAGATAGTATAGTTATTCCCATTTTATTGATGAGGAAACTGAGGCCCAGAGGTCTATGAGGCATTCCCAAGGTCACAGGGTTGGTTAAATGGCAGAGTGGGATTTGAACCTGAATGTATCTTTCCGTGTATCTTTTGAATACCCACTGTCTCAGTACTGTCTACTTTATCAGCATTAGAGGAATTTTGCAGTGTTTTACACAAATAGAAGATCTTTTTTGGAGAAATTGAAACCTTTCTGAGAATGGATAATGATGGTCCCAAATTTGAAATACGAAGTCGTCACTTGTAGCAGCAAATGTGTTATGTAATTGTGTAAGCTTCCGGTCACAGGCTTCCGACATTACCCTTCAAATTCCTGACTTTCTTGCCACATCCCCACTTCTTTCTTCCAGACCCTCCTAACCTGTAAACCTTCATCCTTCCGGGCTTGTCATTCACACTTGAAAACTTGGTTCGTGCAACTTTCCGGAAAATCACACATGAACTGGCAATGCTTTTTACAGCTCCAGAAGACTTTCGAGAGGAAAGCTGACAGTATTTGGGGGCTTAATTTTGCATGTTTTTTATTCTCTGGGCATTTAGCTCCTGCCTGACATGGTTTTGTTTGCACAGCATTCTGCTAAACATATGCCAGGCATTATTTCCGTGCTGTTCCTATATAAAACACCTTGGCATAATTCACGATGAAAAACAAGGTATATCTGAGGGAAGAAAAATCAGATTTGATAGGCAAAGAGCTGACATCCTAATTGGAAGCAGTGAGAAGTAGCATACAGTTGCCTCAGGCATGCTGAATCTGTTTGTCTATCCCCTTTCCATCCCCAACTCACTGGGAAGCATATTTTTAAAATTCTGATGAATCCTGATTCTATTTTGGGGGGAAAGGCTAAATTTGCAGAAAACTGGTAATAAAGGATGGGCATTCTCTTAGCTTTTATCATCTGAATGAATTGCAAATGGTTCTTAAGAGTTTTTTTTACTGAGCTTGGGTTACAGATATAGGGAGCATCATGAAGTCCCTTCATTTGGTTGAAAGAAAGTATGTTTACATTGTAAATAGCAAGTAGTGGCATATAGACTTCTTCCCTCCTTATAATATGTGATAGAAATATCAACAAGAAGTCCTTAAAGATGGGCCTTTGGTTTTAGCATACGGTTCCCTCCTTCGGTAATACTGTATCCATATTAATAAGTAGTTAATTTCTTATTGCTGCAGAATACTTCTATTAAACCTTTCAGAGCTTGTTTCTGAGACAAAAGTTGAGAACTGTAATTGATATGGATCTATTGCAGTGATGTTAATGGAGGCAGAGTTGAACTCATTGAGTCCATTGTACATATTTACGTTTCATGTGCTGTTTCAAAACTCAAAAAAATGAATGGAATGCTTTTGAAAACCAACAGACTTACACCTACGTCTGCCTCTGAATAAACAACCATCCTAGAATTTCTGTTAAGCAGTGGCAGGAAATACAGAGCATTCAGAGTGTTAATCTTTAATTTTTGAATAATATGTGTTTGCTTCAACATTCCTTCTTAACCAGTCCCTTTCTGTTTTTGGCAAAATTACATAAGATACACACCAAGAAGAAACACGTATTACCGAAGTAGTTTTTCAGAATATTTCCACATTCTGCCAATACCATCACGTTCTTCTGAAAGGTAGCTGCTCCCACTTTCTAAAGTAATGTAAAGAAAGCTTCATATAAGATGCAGAAATATTCCTGAGAATTCATCAGAGTAGAAAATCCCAAAGCCCCTTATCTGCTTTTACCAGGAAACATGCCTACGCAGATGGCCTGTTGAATTTTCCAGCATTTTACTGTGATATAGTTAGTTGCCTGAGATCCTAAGTTTCTAGAGTGCTGTTATTTTATCTCTTTGAGGTACCTCCTAAAAGGAGTCCAGGATGCCTTGCCTAGATGTCAGAGGAAGGTGATCTACGTCCTGTATGTAAACAAGGCTGTCCTTCCAACCCAACTCTTAAAGGGCTGTCTCCCTGTCCTATGTCATTCCTCCCTTAAAGGTAGCCTTTGAGATCCCACCAAGCAGTGACATTGTATTCTCAGTAAAGTAGGTATAGAATGGGCTCATAGACATTGGATGTCTTGTAAATCTGTGATACAGGTTACAAACACAAATTATCTTGTAGCTAGACTCTATCCTAGAGGATTATTTGATATCCAAGGCCGATCCCAAGTTCCAGAACATTTTTAAGGGGCACAGTTATTCTAGTCCTTCCATTTTCTTAGATTTGAGTCTACCAAAGAACGACAACAAACAGCTAGAAGTCTCTAGAACCATATTGGACTACTAGGTAAGAAAGCCACCGACTTACTTCCTTTTTCAAGAGAATGAATGATTAGTTGGAAAACAAAATCCTTCCCAGGTCTGAAAGAATTTCCTTTGACTATTTGAGTCCAACTTTATTCATTACTCTTTTCTTTCTTTTTCTTTCTCTCTCTCTCTCTCTTCCTTCCTTCCTTCCTTCCTTCCTTCCTTCCTTCCTTCCTTCCTTCCTTTCCTTTCCTTTCCTTTCCTTTCCTTTCCTTTCTTTCCTTTCTTTCCTTCCTTCTTTCCTTCTTTCCTTCTGTCTTTCTGTCTTTCTTTCGAGAGCAACTGGGGATAGGGGTAGAGGGAGAGAAGAGAATCCCAAGGAGCCTGATACGGGGTTTGATCCCATGATCCTGGGATCATGACCTGAGCTAAAATCAAGAGTCAGATACGCTCACTGACTGAGCCACCCAGGTGCCCCTGGGTGAAGAAGAATCATTTTTTTGGTCCCAGAATTCTCAGATACCACTTGTAGTAGGAGGCATGAAATGATTTTAAATATTGTTTTATCTAAGAACCTCACTGAAAAATGGTGCCTAGTTTATAGAGCTTTTCTGACAGTTACTGAGAGTAGCCAGTTTAGTATGAATCTGTTTTTATCACTGACATCCAGTTCATCCTACATGGTTTTCCAAGATGAACCTACAGCTTTTAAAATCAAGAGTATCAGATTTTCTTTACAGTGACATCCAAAGCGAGAACTACTGAGATCTGTTTCTATAGTGGCAACACTAATACCTTGGAGCAAAATTTAATTTAGTTTTTTTTTCCCCAAAAGGGTAACAAAGACACCTTTGTCTATGGATTTCACAAGAACTGACTATGACATATTGGTATACAATTAACAACAACTGACATAGTGAATTCATGTGAAATCCGTAGTGTAACATAATGTGTATTGTGGCAACAGTTATAAGAGGTTTGTCTGACTGTATTTATATATAATGAAAAGGGTCCTTAGAGATTGTTTTCTTAACTGATGCATTTTAAATACTACTGGCTATTTGAATTTCAACTTGATATTATCTTTGTTCTAAATATAGCCTGCCAAGTTTGTTTATACAGTACATATAAATCAGGCAGATGAGTCTCCATTGTTTTAATTGTTCTGTGATTTTGCGCAAAATGCTTAATTTCACAGGCTCTCTGAATTCTTGTCAGCAAATGGGAGAAGAGAGTAACAGTATTTATTTAACACTGTGGCTCACTGTGAGCTGGGGAAAACAAGACTTTGCTCTCATAGATCTTATATCCCTAGTGGAATCATTCAGTCAGTAAGTAAACATGTAAATAAGCAACATAACAGCAGGAAGACCAGTGCTTTGAGGGAAATAAATAGGAGCAGCAGTCCCACAGAGTCTGGCTCTGGGAGGACTGAGTAGGTTCTCTCTACTTCTCAGTCTGGAAGAGCAGAGACCGTGAATGGTAATGTTTTTTTCCCTTATCCTCCATAGTTTATTTTCTTATTTTCTATTTAACCATTGTGTTTGTAATTTATAAAACAAAAAATATGAATGAGTAGCTTAAATTTATAGATATTTAATGCTTGAGGATTAAGGAGAGTAAGTAGGTACATCTTCATCTCTTCACAGGGTAATATAAATTATTGTAAACTCAGGTATCGGAGTCCTGATTGTTGTTGAGGTTTGTTTTTTCTTCTCTGCCCTTTCGGTACATAATAAATTTCATGGAGCACATTGGTGCACTAGCTTACCTTTAACCCACTTGAACAGATTGGTGCTACTGTTTTGTCTTGGATTGTTAGGTACCATAAAACCACAGGAACCACCATTACTCTTGATTTTGTTTAATGAGTGCAGATCTTTATATACCCTTATGACTTAGGTCATCTTTACCATGAGTATATTCCTGAAATTCAAGTAGTCCTCAGCAAAGACATTCAGTGAATGGATTATCCTTGCTTATACAGATTTCCCAACTAGGCATTTAGGTTACTTCCACTTACTTCGCTTTGTCAACCTTAAAAATCAAACAATGATGGTTACTGAGCAGCAAATTAGTTTATTTGGACATAGTAGAGAAATTGCAATTCAACATAGGCAAACTGTGGTGAACCATTGGCAAGTCTGGGGAACAAAAGGAGAAGACATCCCTCCATAAAGGGAAGGAGGAAGTTGGGAGGTGGTGTTTTGAACAAAAGTTTATTGGAGGAAAATGAGAGTTCCTAGTGTGGCAGCTTCTCATTGGCCACAGGCGAGGGCAGCTTGCTGTTGCTAGGCCGAGAGGAAATCTTCCTTCTTTCTCCTGAGATAAGCAGCCTGGCCGGTGACAGTGCATGAGAGCTCTCCCTTAATGGCTTCCTGACTCCATTTTGACTGAGGTTTCCTTTTCTCATTTTCACAGCCTGCTCTCTGTGAACACACCTGAATAAAGCCTTCATCTCTCTCAGGCTGCTTTAGTCACTGGCTGTTCAACGGCCTGAAATCCCACCTGTATGCTATTTTACCATTTAGACCCTCTGGCTGTTTGGATTTCTGGAAAGCCGCCTGTGTTACAGAGGAAATAATCCTCTGGCTTGGTATCAGATCTGAATTTGAGACTTAAATTTTATTTGCTACTTCTGTGATCTTGGCCAGGTCATTTCAGCTCTCTGCTGGAGCTCTCAGCTCCAGCTTCCTCTGCACTTTGTCCACCTCAGTTCACTTCACAGTATGAAGGACACTTCATAGTATTGATTATCTGTTTTCTGACATCTACCCTGTGTTAGTCTTTATGGTCTGGCCCACCATACCTTTTCTTTCGATACAAGTTTCACATGACCTTTTCTTTGTTTGTTTGTTTGATTTTTGGGTTTTTGGAGAGTGGTAGATTAAAAATCTCAAAAAGAAAGTTTGGGGATTACCTGTTTATTTTAATGAACCATCTGTTCATTCGTGCAAGCAGTGTTTTATTTATGAAAACTGAGGTATAAGAAATAGTGTGTGGTAAATTGACAGTTGTTTTTGTATTAATGGACCCATAGATATATTGAAGAAAAACATGGGAGATAGAGTGGGGTATAACATGTTAATAAATGTATCATTGGAAAGACAGCAAAAGGAGAAATGACAGAGAGTTTCCCACAGTAGGTGGTGAGCTAGCAGGACTGTACAAGGCGGAAATACAGTAAGACAGTGCTGTTAAGCCCATGTAATATGGTGTGTGATGTACTGTTAAAAATGGACGATATAATCTGAAAGTTTCCCCAAGTCTAGAAAATCTGGCAGATAAGAACACTGTCATTCTTTTTTTTTTTTTTTTTCATTTATTTACTTTGAGAGAGCTAGAGAGCAAGCACTAGTGGGAGAGGGGCAGAGAGGGAGGGAGAGAGAGAATCCCAAGCAGGATCTGTGCTTTCCGCATAGAACCCAATGCATGGCTCGAATGGCTTGAACTCACAAACCGTGAAATTATGACCTGAGCCAAAATCAAGAGATGGATGCTTAACTTTCTGAGCCAACCAGGCGCCCCAAGGGCAGTCATTCTGAGAGCTGTTTAGTCTCAAATGATTGATAAAGTGTTTTAAACATAAATAAGGCTATTGATAATTTGTAAATTTTTACTTGAATTGTTTTAAGGTATTTCTTGGTCCTTTCATGGTACTCTGTTTAATCTTTCCTTAAAATAACTGTAGTGACTAATACATTATCAGTCTTCTCCTGCTGTGTGCTGCATGGGCTCCAGTAATAACATCATACAGTCATGGTATAGGGGTCAGGGGAGCCTGCCCCCTGCCCCATGTAAGCTAGTATACTTCAGCAAAACCCTGGTCGTTTATAATGTAGAATACAGATTTTAAAAGGAATTATTTTTTGTTTGCATAATCAGTCCATTTGATTATCAATTTTATTCTCTTCCAGAGAGTAATATTAAAAAAAAAAACCTCCCTTGTTAAATGGTCTTTTTCAGAGCACAGTTTATTTAAGATATAATCAAAGCAAACCGAACACAGTTGCCCTAATTGCAGTCAAGAGAAATTTATTGCAAATTAGGAACCACAACTTTTTAAATGAAATTTGAAATTATTTTGACTTCTAGGTAAGTGCTAATGATGAAATGAAATAAAACAAACATAATTTCAGAAACAACTAAAAATAGTTGCACTTTTAAGTTTAGTTTAGAGACTTAAACTTGTTTTGGATAATTTGAAACTTAATCACACGATTATGACTCACTGAAATAGTTTCAGGAAAATTGTGTAGAAGGTAGGCATATATACTGATTTTTATATATAACATGTATATATAAAAATAACATATTTTTTATGTTAGTGCATTTACTATACCACTTTAGAAAAATTTCGTTTAATTTTAAGAAGGCTTTCATATTTGGTTTCCTGATATTGGAAAATTGTCTTAGGGTGGGAGTATGATTGTTATTTTCAAATATTAAAGGTGAAATGTCACATGCAGAATACCTTCATTAAAATTATCAGGATCAGCTACTGGGAGAATAAGATGAGGCAAAGAAGAACTTTGTATTTTGTTGCTTTTGGTTTTTACAAAATCAGGAAAAATGTAAAGTGGTTATTCCAGGAAGAAATACCGTAACAGGAAAAAAAATTGTAGTTTCATTTTATTGGTGTATCTCTTGAGCAGTGTTTCAGAATTTTTGCCAAGCTACCTATTAAATTGACACTTCTAAATGACCTTTCCAATCCGAGTAATCCATATTACAGTTACTATTTACGCTTTTCTGATGTGATTGTATTGTGGAGTCCAGTTTTTATCTTGGTATAAGAAAACACTGAAACAGAATGATGGGCTAATGATTGAACCAGAAATTTGCTATTAAGTTGCAAGAAATTATAAAATAAGAAAGCTTATTTTGGCAGTTAGTCAATAAGCAATTTTCAAAACATCACTAGATGTTAAAAAAAGCACTGTTTCTAGACATGTTTGGAAGTTAGACATATAGATAAGGCATGTTATATGTATTTATATTATGTCTATTAAGCCCGTATTACATGTATGTTATGTAATATACATTTTGCTTTATAAGACTCCTATCTGAGTTAACACCTGTTAATGAGCCTGACACTATCTAGGTATTCTCATTTTGGGAATGCAACTTGGAAAATAAAGTGTTGGTTTTACCCTCAATGAGCCTGGTCTGGTGAAGGAAACAGGCAGCTGACATTTAATTATGATAAAGTGTAATGAATGCTCTGGAATCAGCCAAAACATTAAACAAAGATGAACTTAAAAAAAAGAAAAGAAAAACACTTCCTGAAGGAGGCGACATTAACTGGAGACTCTTCATTCTATAACTAGAAGTTAGCTAGTCCAAAAAAGGCTGGAAGGGCAGAGTATTTTAATAGCTGGATCTCCATAAGAGGTGTCCTGTGAAAGTCACTGAGTTCAGTTCAATTTACTGTGGCTGGGAAAGAAAAAAAGAGACAGAGAGAGAGAGAGAGAGAGAGAGACAGCGTGAGCAGGGGAGGGTCAGAGAGAGAGGGAGATACAGACTTCGAAATAGGCTCCAGGCTCTGAGCTGGCAGTCAGCACAGAGCCCGACGCGGGGCTCAAACCCACGAACCGCGAGATCATGACCGAAGCGAAAGTCGGACGCTTAACCGACTAAGCCCCCCAGGCGCCCCGAAGTACAGCTTTGCTGATGTGCTGATGATACCCCTGGCCCCAGTCAGTGGCCCTGCTTGGCCTGTAGAAGGAAGTAGACAATCTGTAATTCAGTTTTAAAAGCTGTCCCCAAGCTAGAGTCAGCCTACTTTTCATGCTTATTTCTCACTTAATTGTGAATGTATTCTTTGTCATTGATGCTTCAAGCTATTTCCTCTACCTGGATATCTTTTCTAACTCTTCATGTTTAAATCCCACCTATTCTTCAAAGCTGTTATCTGATTCTTCTAAATGGAAGCATTGTCTTTTTCCCCTCAAATTATGAGAACTCTTTATCTGAATGTTCCTTAACCCTTTCTGTCTTCTATCCTTACCTAGTTATTTATGTACATGTCTTATGTCCATTCATGGAATATGTCTAATTCATTTATTGTCTCCACTGGCCCTTAGCACGGAGCACAATAGAGCTGTCACCAAATAGATGGTGAATAAATGTATAAATAAGTTATTCTAGAAGATATTAAGATGTAACGTGGAGTATATTCAAGGCTACACTTTGACAACACTTGACAAGGCAATGACTCTTCTTTTTTCCTTTCCTTTCCTTTCCTTTCCTTTCCTTTCCTTTCCTTTCCTTTCCTTTCCTTTCCTTTCCTTTCCTTTCCTTTCCTTTCCTTCCTTTCCTTTCCTTTCCTTTCCTTTCCTTTCCTTTCCTTTCCTTTCCTTTCCTTTCCTTTCCCTTATCCATTCATTTCCTATCTTCTAGCTCACTTTTCAGTTTGATTAGGAGACAATGATCACATGTTCTGTCCCGTTTCCCATTCATTTGTGTCCATGTACGTGTGTCTGTGAACATGAAATGTATTTCTTATCTCGATATAAATCTAGCTCTTTTAGAACAGTTCCATAGACTTTGTACGCTCTATTACGTTGGCAGGAAACACAAAGAAACTCTTCTGTTTAACTTTTGATAATTTCTAATGGTGGCCGCACATATTAATTTCCAGTTTCTACTTCTGGATTGTAGTAAAATCATGTGTTGTATCTGCAGGCAAACAGCAACAACAAGTTAAAGTTGCCCTCCGTCCCTAGGTTGTATCCTACCTACCCATTGGGAGGAGGCATGCTGACTTGGATGTTTCTAGTACTTCGTAACTTTACCACTTCACATTGTGGGGCCTTACATGGGATATTTAACCTCTGAAAGCTTCCTTTTCCTCATTTGTCATAGGAGGCTAATAAGAATCACTTCTGGGATCGCCCTGAGGGTAAACAATGGATATTATTATGAAAGTTAACAATAGACATTGTAATTACCCCTGAATAGGACACAGAGGAGGTCACCATTAGAGAAAGGATTCTGTCCATTGTAATGGTGTTCCAAAGCAAACGGCAGTAATCCTGTGGAGACCTCTTATCTTCTGATTTAAAAATTTATGATATATTAGTTTACCTTCATAAACATTTACTGTAGCTATGAAAACTTGAACTTGAGCATAGGCAAGTTATAATTGAGTCGCAAAAGCGATACTGTCAAGATAACATAGGGGCTGCCTAAGACCTCTAGCCTCCAGTGGATGAGAATGAAAGTAAATTGTATAGGACCCATTATTACTAATCTAAAATGCTATCAGTATCACTGACATATTCTTTCTTTAGTGTACCGTCAGTGTTGAGAATATTTAAAAAATACTTGAGGGCTGCTCTCATGGATACATTGATGATGTGGATCTCTTCACTCTCTTTTTCTTACATGCTCTTTGCTTCCTGTGAACAAAGTGTTCAGAAATTGGTGGTGCTGGTCTGAGGCACTGTCCTACAAATATATGCCCAAGGGAACAAAAGGCAGTAGCTCCTTTTTTTTTTTTCCAGACCCTTGCCCTTGAGCACCCTTTCTACCACTGAATAGGAAAGAAGCTGTGAAGAAAACCGTTTAGAAACAGTTAAAGGTTCTATCAGTTAAGGGATAGACAGGTAATATTAGCAGTTGCCCTGGAGTTCTTGGCAAATACTGGTTTTACAAGAGCTGTGGAAAAGGTTATGATTGATGTGTATATGAGAATTTGGATTGGTATATATAGACTAACCAATGGTCCTGAGAGTAGCAATCATTAGCATCATCTGAGAGCTTGCCTGGGACCCAGCCAAGATCAATTAAGTCAGACTTTCTGGGGGTGGATGCTGGGTATAGAAATTTATTATTTATAATGTGCAGCCATGATTGAGGACCAGTGGCCTAGGTCTTACACTATTGTCGCAGTGACATGATAGCTGGGACATCGGAAATGCCCTCCTGTCTCTTAAATTGCATATTCATTCTACAAACATTTACGAAAAATGCTTAGGTTGCTGAGTTAGATTTAGCCTTGTCTTTAACAAGTTCTTAATCTAGAGGGGTAGACAGACTTGTAGAAATTACCTGTAATACACTTTGACAGGTGCTGAATTCACTACAGTGAGTTTACTCTATCTGGCAAGAAAGTGAAGAGGAGGAAGGGAGGGACAGCGAGAAAGAAAATGTCCCCGGAAAGTGACATTTGAAAGGGTCACCTCTCATAATTAAATTTAACTTAGGAAAATGATTATCTACTCTTTTAAAATACAGATGCCCAGTGTCCTGATGGTAAGAGAAATGAGCATCAGTTGAATCTTGCCTTGGGCATTGGGAAAGCTTTCTCATCACCCTCCCCCCTCCCTGGCAGTTATGTTACTTGGATACAGTTTCACGACTGAAGGCACTGTTTGGGCTGGAAGTTGAGTGCCTGTCTGAGGTACTCACACAGCTAGGGGATGAGGAGCTACAGTGAATCCAGCTATCCCTGGCTCCCCTGGATATTTTTGCACTGGACTATACATTTGCCATCCTCAGCCATGAGAGGGTCTGTGTGAGTTCTTTTTTTTTTTTTTTTTTTAATATGTTTATTTATTT
>NW_024081615.1:25489-105128 GCF_003009895.1 Hyaena hyaena | reverse complement strand
GCAGGGGAGGGTCAGAGAGAGAGGGAGTCACAGACTGAAACAGGCTCCGGGCTCTGAGCTGTCAGCACAGAGCCCGACGCGGGGCTCGAACCCACGAACCGCGAGATCATGACCTAAGCGAAAGTCGGATGCTTAACCTACTAAGCCACCCAGGCGCCCCCCCATGTGAGTTCTTTAGAAGAGATTCTATCTCGATGCTGAGCTGAAGGAGTCTGGCAAAGACGAGAAAGGATGCTTTCAAGCTTGTGCAGAGATAGGGGACTGAGTAACAGGAAGCAAGGACTGCAGGGTTGTAAAGAACGTGCTAGGAGAGTGAGAAAGGCCCTGTAATTTCTATTTCCTGAGTACCAGAACATAATCGAGGCCCTTGTGTACATTCTCTCCTTTAATACTTACATCATGCCTAGGATGGTATTCTTATCTTCATTTTTATAGAAGAGGAAGTTGAGGTTCAGTGAGGTGGAATAGTTAATGTAAAATGTCACTGCTAATAAATATCAAAGTTGACATTTGAACAAACAACTCCGTGATTTCCAGCTCATGTGATGTTAACCATTGAGCTGGGGCTCATTTGCCTTTTTTTTTTGTGTGTGTGTGTGTCAAGTCCTGGCTCATTTCCTGTGTGCAGATCTCTAAGGCCTGTGTATGAGAAGCTTATGACTTACAAGTGAAGGATAAAGATAAATCCAACAAGTGCAATATCTTATCTGGGTGGGAGCAGAGTACAAAGATGTGGTTTGGTCACGGTAGTAAGAAGTTACTTGAAAAGGGAACAAATGGGAGGAGACTAGGGGAAAAGGGAAATATAATTGATGAAGAGGAAATGGGGCTGTAGTATGTGAGTTGATAGAGGTCCTGAAGAAGGTGCGAAGGAATCTTTGAGAACTTGATTGGACAGAATATCCTATATTCTGAACTACAGGCAGGACTCATTCACCTGGCAAACAGTTGTTGGGCTTACTGGCCTGGCCAAGCCGGTGGCCACAAGGTTGGGACCGGACTCCTTCTGGAGACAGTGGGCATGGGAAGAAGATGTGTAAAAACGCACAGTAGAGCCATGTGACACTGTTAGGGGAGGGGCACGCACAAAGTGCCAAGGAAGGTGAACAACTCTTGCCACTGACCACTGTTTGCTTTAGCCTGTGGTAGAGAGTAAAACTCATGCATACATGGCTTTACTCGCTTACTGCACCCAGGCCTGGTGTTTAGCAGATCCGGGCTTTCAGCCTAAATGTTGATATGATAGCAGGAGAAAAACATCATGTGACAGCAGCCTGTGCTTTTCCCTCTTAGGTTCACATTCCTGCTTATTAAAAAACAGTGTTGCCATGGCTGACATTCCTGTGAGGCCCAACATCTCCATACTTTTCATCTTAAATAAACACTTAAGAATATGCTCTGCGGCCTCTGATTGCCTTTTAGAACAGAGCAACCTTGTGATGATTAAACTTTTTCGGGTGTCTGTGTTTTAAGTGATGACTCCAGTACCCCTCTGCCTTAAAGAGTCATCTTATAGACGTTGGTAAGAGTTGCATAGTTCACAGACATCTCTTTTCACTTGTTTGTTTATTGGTAACACGGATCCTTTCTCACAAAGCTCCTGAAGGATACTAGAATTATGAATTCTTTCTCAAAATTCTTTCTCACATTTCTTTCCCATTTTATCCCCAGTGATCATTCTTAAGGAACTTTTGTTGAGTGTCATTTCTTTATAGATATTTGGGACCTTGCTTAGAAAGGCAGTGGAAGTCAGTGGGGGTAGATGTAGTGACAGAAGGAGACAGGCTCAGATAACCTGTGTTGTGATACTGCTTTTTTTGCTCCAAGAGATTTTTTTCACCCTTACTGTCTGTGCTGCTGCAGTCAGCATCCAATCGAGATGTGTTTGGGGCTCATGAGCCAATTGTCTTTCCCTCGCTGCAGCCTGAAGTCCGAGAGAGGGCTGATGGCTGTGCACAATTTTAGCAAATTGTCATGGGGATGTGGGGGGAGGGCCGTGCCTTACCCACAGGAACAGAGCCAGTGTCATTGCGTACATTTTGTTCAAGTACAAAGTTGATCTGTCTGAAGGAGACAGTGGCCAGCAGTGGTAAGGACCTTTGTCGCCTCACCTTTTCTTTGTGCTCTGTCATTCTTGTTTATGTGAAGAAATAGCATTTAATCGCTGGACTTGAGACCAAATCTGTGAGGTCAGCAAACAACATTTATTTTCAGTTAGGGAATCCCAGAGTTTACAGAGGAGTCTGAATGAGAACCTGGGGAAAGAAAAGTTGTTTGATATTTGGCAAAGACGATGATCTCTCTAAAAGATTAGAGAAGCAGTATGGTCTAATAATTTCTGCATGTAATTGACAAACAAAATTTTGGACATCTGTCACAGTTGAGAAAATTATCTAAGCATTCATCATATGCATAGTATATACTACCCCAACTAGTGGACATGGATGAAAGATTCGCAAAGGAAACGTTGAGGTGGGACTTTGAAAATATCACATGTTATTCTTTAAAGTTTATCATAGCTACTAAAAATGTTATTTTTGATATGTAAAAATATTTTTATTACGTTTGTAGGTATGTATATTTAGAAAGTACAAATATAGCAAATGCCTCATATAAATACAAGGTAATGGTGTTATTATTCTTGAGCTGACTTCACCAAAATGTTTTACCTCTTTGATTTCCTTTAGTTTCCATTATACTGCTGAATGAAAAGACTTACCCTTGAACATCTGCCATCCTTTCAATATCACTTATATTTTTCATTTTATATATATGTAAAGTATTTATATATATAAACCTATGTATTTATATATGTTTAAATATACACATATGTTTATATGTATACGAATATAGCAAAATATATGCATAAATATATATTTATGCATATTACACATGTATGTATATTATGTAAATATATATTTACATGTTTATACATTTATATGTTTGTATAAATATACATTTATATTAATATGCATTTATACATGTTTGTATATAAAGAATATATATCTTTTTTCTATACAAAAACACCTTTTCTGAGAGCCTGGGTGGCTCAGTTGTTAAAGTGTCTGACTTCAGCTCAGGTCATGATCTTGAAGTCTGTGAGTTCGAGTCCCACGTAAGGCTCTGGAGCCTGCTTTCAATTCTGTGTCTCCCTCTCTCTCTTTGCCTCTCCACCCCTCCTTTTTCTCTCTCTCTCTCTCAAAAAGTAAATAAACATTAAAAATTTTAATAAAATTACCTTTTCTTTCTTTGTGATAAATCAGTATCCATTGGTATATCCATTGATACACCCAAATGTCCATTTGTGAGGTATCTACATCACAGAAGCCCGTCAGGGGATCCAAAGATAATCCAAGAACCTCTCCAGGTGTCTTATTGATGCGGATAGTGTGAAGTCAGATTTTAACTTGTTTGGTATTCACTTATTTACTACTGTTAATTCTGCAAGAATTCAGGGAGAAAAAATGAATGACAGAGAAACTGAAATTTATAAGGGAATCTCCTGGTTCCCATTACACACTGGAAATACTGTGTGGATTAGGCTTCCCAAAAATTAGTTGTTTATATTGTGAAATATCTTTTCCTTTGTAGAACTTAAAGGGGTTTGAAGCATTCATTCAGTTCTGACTTATTCTGGTTAGAGTCATGTATGTTTTAGTATGAGTAGTGATTAGGAAAACACACATACATACATACTTGAGCATGTAAAAGTGGTCATCAGTATGGATGTATACTTCCAGCACGGTGGTGAAGAGTGCCAACTTCTTAGTTAGACTACCTCTGTCCAGTTATGTGCCCTTGGATAAGGACCCCCCCCACACACACCTTTGGAGGGGTATTTAAAGACGGCAATTTCTGCTTCGCCAGTGTACCAGGGGCTGGAATAGGTCTGTAAAGTACTGCTCCAACAAGTCTTCCAAGAAATTATTAAGGAAAAAGTCCATATGTTTGACATAAGAAATTTACCTTTTATTAACCCTCAGGAAATCCGTAGAAATATAATAAACACTGTTATGTTGTAATCCACCTAATCGTGGTATGATGAATTGGGTTCTATTTGTAAAACATTTTATATTTCTCAATTGAAAGGCATGCACCACAAATAGACCACTAAATTTTATTATGTAAATGCTAGGGTTTTTAATTATCAGCCAAGATTGAAGAGTGCCTGATTTGGATGCCGTAAAATTTCAGAAGTGTTTCTGCTACAAACAGTTTAGAAGTTTGACAGTTGCTGCCCCCAAAAAATAATGAAGCAATTGAAAAAATAATAGAAACATAGTGATCTGGCATTTCCAATTTTATGATGCCATAAAAAACCAGCCAAGATATGTTGGACTGTTTAATGATGTTGGCACCTACCAAATGTCACTGGGCTTTCACAAGGTCATGGAGACTCTGGTTTGACTCAGGAATGTTGGCCAGACCCATGTTGGGAACGCAGGAAGACCGTGGAATAAGCGCAGACAGTAGGTGCCAATTAAACCCTTCATAGCACTTCGTACAGTAGGTTACGTCTTTTGTGGGATTCTGTGGTGTAGAGGAGGCCATGGGTGTAATGCAGAAGTGAGTCCATTTCTTCTTCCAGCCTGTCCCATCATAAGCATTTCTTAATATAAGATCTTCGTGGGTTCCCACTGAAGAGGCTAACATTTCTCCAGAGGACCGTCTGCTAAAACTGTGTGCTCATCAGCCTGTGGCTGTCACAGTTGTATGTGTATGTGATCTCTCACTGACAAAAGCTGCTGGAGAAAGGAGTGGTGTTTTTGTACAAGAATGTGTGTGATTTGTTGCATTTTCCCCCCCTTTTCCGCCTCCTCAGACTCGTAGGCATTATGTAATACTTCTCTAGATGTGTAAAGTTTCAGTTATGCCATATACAAGATGATTAATGGGAGTTGTGCAATTAAAGCTCCTAAGTTCTCTGGGGAAAAAGTCATAGTATCCTGATGTTTGAGTTAGATTGCACGGAGTTTGCGTCAGCATTTAGGATATTTTGGGATATTGTAAATGTCACTATTGGTTTTAATGTCCAAGCATCTTCAGCATCACACTTAGGAATGTTCTATGAAGTAGTGCCTAGGACATCCTATGAACACGATGTCTAACCTAAAATTATGTCTCCCCTAAAACTGCTGCTTTGAGATCACATTCGACTTCGATGAGAATGTGTTTAACATGACTCAGTCTGTTAACCTTCTTTTGCGTTCTCTCAGGCCAGTAAGATGACACATTTAAACTCAACAGATTGGGCCTGTACCTGTGTTTATATTTTTCTTTCTTTCTTGTCCTGGCAGTCTCAAACATTGTTAAGCCACGGTGTGTATGTGAACATGAGCTTTTTATGAGATCGAGAAAGGGAGAAATCTAAGTTGGCTTTCTGTTGTGTTTCATTTGAAAATATGTTGTATCTGGGGTAAAATATTTCAGAATATTTCAGTAAAAATACATGCATAAATTTCTGCTTTTCTCTCTCACTGATAAGAGAAAATTTTCCCAGCTCTTGTGCTGACCTGAGCTCTAGGCATTTGGTCTTACGTTGATTGGATGAAATTGGAATAATTTACACCTAGAAAGTTCAGCTTTAAATATTGATTAGTGTTACTATGTTTACTTCATGTTAAGTTCAGAAGGCTACAGATTAAATACCTAGCAAAATAAAGGGAGAATTGACTCCTTTCTTCATGTTCTTTATGAATCCTAAGCATTTGTCTCTGGTGTTACCTGAAAAATCCAAAGAGGAAATTCAAACCGGAGAAGTAGCGTTTGGTTTAAGAGTATTTTCTTGCCTTTCCACATGATAAAACTCTGAAATAGGTACAGGATGCAAAAAAAAAAAAAAAAATCTCATTTTGTTATCTGGATTAAAGCACCACAATATTTGAAAATTAAAAGAAATAGGAAGATTGCTGTTAATATGTGAATATTTATATATTTGCTATTTAAAATATTATACTACTTAAATATAGTAAATATATAGTATTGGTTTCTTAAGAGTATATATACTATATATGTTTATAATACACTATAGTATACACTTTATAAAACACAACACAACAAAACAATAACATAAAATCAGTGAAATCTTCATGGAGATTTTCTGAGAAAAAATGAAAATATCCTTTTTTTTTTAAATGTTTTTTTTTTAATTTTTTAAATGTTTTTATTTATTTCTAGGAGAGAGAGACAGCGTGAGCAGAGGAGGGTCGGAGAGAGGGGGAGCCACAGACTGAAACAGGCTCCAGGCTCTGAGCTGGCAGTCAGCACAGAGCCCGACGCGGGGCTCGAACCCACAAACCGCGAGATCATGACCCAAGCGAAAGTCGGACGCTTAACCGACTAAGCCACCCGGGCGCCCCTGAAAATATCCTTTCAACCACATTAGTAATTTATTACCAAATGATAGTTCAGAGTTCCTTTAGGTTTTATTCTATCACTTTCTCAAAGTTTTTATGTGTTTTCCAAATAAAACATGAAATACAAATTTTAAATCTAATATTCTAGGTCTCTTAAATTTGCAACAAGAGCAGAATCATAAGTTTGTAATACATATGCTGCTCTTAGAAATAGGTACATAGGGGCACCTGGGTGGTTCAGTTGGTTGAGCGTCTGACTTGGGCTCAGGTCATGATCTCATGGTTCATGGGTTCACGCCGTGGTTTGGGCCCTGTGCTGACAGCCAGCTCAGAGCCTGGAGCCTCTTTCAGACTCTGTGTCTTCCTCTCTCTCTGACCCTCCCCTGCTCACGCTGTCTCTCTCTCTCTCTCTCTCAGAAATAAATAAAACATTAAAAATTTTTAAAGAAAAGGGGGCGCCCGGGTGGCTTAGTCGGTTAAGCATCTAGCTTTCACTCAGGTCATGATCTCGCGGTTCGTGGGTTCGAGCCCCGCGTGGGGCTCTGTTCTGACTGCCAGCTCAGAGCCTGGAGCCTCTTTCAGAGTCTGTGACTCCCTCTCTCTCTGACCCTCCCCTGCTCATGCTGTCTCTCTCTCTCCTAGAAATAAATAACATTAAAAAAAAAATTTTAAAAAAAATTTTTAAAGAAAAGAAATAGGTACATAATTGCAGTGAGTGTGTGTGTGTGTGTGTGTGTGTGTGTGTGTGTGTGTGTGTGTAATGGTTTACAAACATATGTATACATTTGCTTAGGACTAAAAACAACTTTATACAATGGCTCCACCAGAATTCAAGTGGTGGTCAGAAATTGTTAATTATTTTTCTGAGTTATGTGGCTACTTAATTTATCTTCCTCAGTAGCTTCTTTTTCAAAGTTAGAGATATATGTGTCACTTTTAGTTATCCTGAAAAGACTTAAAGGAAAGTAAAACCTTTAAAAAAAAAAAGTCAGCATATCTGGTATTCTAGTTAACAGGTGAATGACACTATTAGTATCTTTTTGGAATGTAATGATTTACTTGTTTATATACAACAATCTACAGTCTTTATTTGCTTTCATTTCAAATAAAAGAAAAATAAACATTGTAACTCACATATTGATACCTTGAAAATTTTTAGAACCTGAAACCATTAGAATTTGGCAAAATTAGAAGGAATAACTGGTCAGTCACCCACTCTTTTTGAGTCTGGTTTTATAGTACGAATCTATTATCTTATGTGTGAGGAAGCTCCCAGACATTGACATGTAAATATGAAGATATTTAAAGCTAATTATAAATAGCTTTGGGGTGGCAGTTTTAATTATGTGTGTTCCTTTTCTGGACTGAATATTTGTGTCCCCTTAAAATTCTTACGTTGAAGCTCTATTTTCCTCTGTGGCTATATTTGAAGATGGGGCTTCTAAGGAAATCATTACGGTTAAAGTCACAAGAGCGGGACCCTGATCTGATAGGATTAATGTCCTTATAAGAGATGCCAGGGAACAAACTTTCTCCTCTTGTGCATGCATCAAGGAAAGGCTGTATGATTGGAATAGCAAGGTGCTAGCTGTCTGCAAGCCAGAAAGCACTCTTACCAGAAACTGTGAGAAAATAAATTCCTGTTGTTATCGGTCCATCTATGGTATTTTGTTGTTACAGCCAAAGCAGACTAACATAGCCTCCATTACATTCCATGAGGTATAAAACAGTGGCTGACTTTTTACTGGAGATGATTTGCTTCATCCTCACCGCCAGAAACATTGGCAGTACCCAGAGACCATTCTCATTGTTGTAACTGAGGACAGGAGTGTGACAGGCATCTAGCAAGCTAGGGATGCTGCTAAACATCCTACAGTGCACAGAACAGCTCCACAACAAAGCCTATATGGCCCAAAATGTCAGTAGGGCTGAGATTTAGAGACCTTGAGATTCCTTTTAGGATGTATTTATTCCTGTAAGCTAGAACAACTCCTTTATGGGACAAGTAGATTGTAAGAAAAACATACATTTAAGGCTAACACAACATATCTGTGTGTTAGGTACAATTAATTTGTTTTCAGTATTTGCGAGCCAATCAACTGTAATGTCTGGAGTTAGGAAAACTCATATTCACCTAAATAAAAACAAAAGTGTAAATGGGTGTGCATGGATGTTTGTGTGTATAATTTTTTCTCAAAATTTAATCATGTTTTAAACTGCCATACAGGCGCTTGGGTGGCTCAGTTGGTTAAGAATCTGACTCTTGATTTCAGGTCAGGTCATGATCTAATGGTTGTGGGATGGAGGCCCCCACATGGGACTCTGCACTAATAGCATGGAGCCTGCTTGGGATTCTTTCTCTCCCTCTCCCTCTCTGCCTCTCCCCTGCTGGTGCTCTCTCTCTCTCAAAAATAAATAAACATTAAAAATAATATAAACTGCCATAAATTTCCTACCACTAGATGCTTGTAACTTTAAAATAAATATTATATATGAAAATTTATTCACCTTATATTAGGATTGATAATCACAAATTAGCATGCTAGAACCATAAGAAACATTTTTAGAAATGCATGAAATGATATTTCTTGACTGCCAATTTTTTCCCCTTTGGCAAAATTTTTTGTGAGATATTTGTATCATCTTAACTGAAAAAAAAAAACCAGAATTTTCAATAGGAAGCTACCAAATTCCTTTGCCAGAGTTTCTGGCCATTTTCTGATCAGTGACTATCTCCAGAAAGTGCTTCAGAAACATTGGTAAAAATCATTTGTCCCAAAGGAAATACTGGTTTTGTTTTAACAATTGAAATAAATAGTTAGCATTTGAACAGTTTTTCCTGAAAACTAGTATTTCCAGTGAAATTTAGAAAAAGACTTATGTGTATAAGCTGGTACCCCTATAATTTTTTCATTGTTCCTTTATTTCCTGAGCCTACCCAAATATGACCCAATAATTTTAATTCTACCACATAGTTACCATTTGGCAGCTTAAAAGATGTCTTTTTACATTCTGACCTCATAAATCACAGTATTTTTAAATTTCAGATTGAAGAAGCATAGTTAAAAATGGAAAATTAGTTCTAGTTTTCAATAGAATTTTGATTTTGTTTTACTAAGTTTAGCCAACTTCTAAGTAATATGTTTCATTTTTTTATTATTAGTTCTTAAATATTAAAAATAGCTGATAGTTTTCTCATATTTAAATTGCCATCTGTAGTTTCATTCAATTTTTTCTTTATTCTTCCATTCTATTCTATCTTTATATCTCATTATATGTATCATATAGTATATATACATTCATATCATTTTTAGGTATGTACCAGATATGCTCATACTATTAATTATTTAAAAGTACACATATTATTAAGCTCTTATGTTTGAAAATTAAGCAGGCATTTATTTTGAAGCTCACACAGTTAATTTAAACATAAGTTTTCTTTGTTATTAATCACAAATTTGTGCCTATTTCAAAAGCTAGTGAGAATATCCTTAAATTCACAGTGAATAGTTTATAACTTCAGAAATTAAAGACTTGAAGAATTGATCTCTTAAATGACAATTACTGATCTCATCATACAGGCTTTTAAGATTACGAGGGAAAATTTGTAACTATTTTGGAAAGACTACTTTTAATTTAAAGTAGTAGAAAAATTATTGGAGAAAGCTGGACTCAGTCTGAATTGATATTTTATTGAACTTCCTCTGTTCCCTTAAAGTATACCTTATATGCATTATAGTGATATTTTTGAAATCTGTGTTCAGATAAAAAGCCTATAAAAAGCCTCTTTGAAAAGTGTCTAACGTATTTATGGCATAGACTATAGAGTGGCCTGCGAGCCAGTTGGATAGCTCACTGAAAATAAACTGTCAGTGTCATCAACAAAAGCAAACCACAGAAACATAGCACTAAAAGAAATGTATTAGAATGGCATTTTTTCCGTACTGGATGTGGCAAATACAGAATGATCATTAAGGGCCAGTCTGGTATTATATTATTGACGATTGACAGGCATTGTCACTAGGTTTTGCTATTTGCATTATTTTTAGTACTTTTAACACAGACAGTGCTAAATTAAGCAACTGCTGTTTGTTATTAGCTTGAGAACTTAAAAAGAGAGAGGAAAAGAATTAATATTTATTGACAGCCTGTTAAATCACGAGTCATGTATGAAGTTGGCCCACTGTCTTGCTCAACCCTTATGTGTCACCAGTGAAGTCAATGGTATTGTTACTTTTCCACAGAAAAGGTATGGCCATTCAGAGAATTTAACTCCCACAGGGTCACACAGCAAGTAATTAACAAAGCGGCTGTTCTGCTCTTTGAACCAAGCTGTGTTGGATACAGTGTACAATTATATGGCAATAGGTGGAACTTCATAGAGCAATGAAACTGCAATAAAAACTGCTTCATATTTATATGTTGGCATTAAGCCTAGCAACCCAATTTAATGTATCTTGAGGTGAAATCTCTGGATGATGTAGAATCCTGTTCCTTTATAAAAATTTCTGTAGGTGAAGGCTAGATACTGATTGAATTTCTATTCTTAGATTTTTAGGATGTATTGTCACTGTATAGATTTTAGAACACTAAATAAGTTGAATCTCCACACAAATCTTGTTTAATCCTTGGTGAAACTTACAAACTTTCTGTTACCTTTTCTCCCTTTATGGTGGCAAACTTTATGGGTTGTTCAAATTACTGGCCTCTGAAAAAAGCATCATTAAATTAGTGCAACTCAGTATCAGAGTTTGGTACTAGAGTTAGTTTTCATTCTGTTATTTTCATTGTCCCAGAATGGAGTTGGAGTAGAATTCATCTTTAAGGATTTATTAAGAAGTGTTCATTCTTTTGCTAGTGCTTTTTGAGGCATGTTTCTGAGAATTCAGATGGATGAACCTGGAGGGGTACTCGTGGTGTGTTTACCTTAACTCTTTTTTTAAAAAAAATATTTTTATTTATTTAGGGAGAGAGAGCATGCACAAGGAGAGGAGGGGCAGAGAGAAGGAGAGACAGAATCCCAAGCAGGCTTTGCATTATCAGCACAGAGCCCAGTACGAGGCTCTAACTCATGAACTGTGAGATCATGACTTCAGCAGAGATCGAGTCAGATGCTTAACCAACTGTGCCACTCAGATGCCCCTACCTTAACTCTCTTTTAAAGATATTTTTAGGTTTGTTTTATTTATTTTGAGAGAGAGAGAGAGAGAGAGCAAGAGCGAGAGAGAGAGAGAGCACAAGCAGTGGAGGGACAGAGAGAGAGGGAGAGAGAGAAAATCCCAAGTAGGCTCTGTGCTGACAGCTGACAGTGACTGATGTGGGGGGGTCAAACCCAAACCACAAGATCAAGACCTGAGCCAAAACCAAGAGTTAGTCATTTAACAGACTGAACCACCCAGGTGCCCCCTGCCCATTTTTCCCCTGTCTTAAATCTTAATGAAAGATTTCCTTTCTCCAGAAATTCATTTCACCAGAAACACTGGTGATGTTCTCCAGAGTTTTAGGCAGTCCTCTAGAAGAGGATGTTTATTCTGACTTTTTCTTGACCTTTTTATTTGTCAAACCACAATTATGCAGCAGCCCAGTCAGCATTACACACGTTTTGAACTCCCTAGGAAGCTGAGTTTATCTAATGTCAGTTGCAGAAGCTACTGTGTTTTTTGTCTACACATGTCAATGAAAAATTCATGTGGCTCTGCAGAATTGTGTTTTGTAGTGGTTTTTGTTGTTGTTTTGTTTTTTGTTTTTGCTATACATAATAATCTGGAATACTATTAAAATTCAGATCCCTAGCCCCTGCCCCCTACCCCCAGATCTGTTGCCACAGAGGTGGAAGAGACTTACTTGTCTGTATACTTTTTCACAAAATATCCTTAGTTCACTCTTAGAAACATACCTTTTTGAAAGTGAGGTTTTAGTGCAATCGAATCAACTTGTGCATAGAAAGGTAGCCTATGTAAGAAATGCACCAGAATGCCATTTTTCTAGAGTGTAGTAAATAACAAAATGCAAACCAGAGGTCTGAGCTTCTGTCAAAAGGTTTGACATGTACTGACACAGAATATATATAGGACACATATGGTTTCTCTCCTTCATGATTTCATTCTGGGCTATGTTCAGAGGTAGCGGGCATTGGGTGGTTGGTGTTAAGGGAGGCACTCAAATGAAGAGTTTATGAAGATTAGTGTTAGTATTGGCAAGGCCTGGTTCAAGTCCCAGGGCTATCTCTGTGCTATTTATGGAGCTATAGAAACTGATCTGAGTGAATTGACAGTAACTGAATCCTCAGGGTGTTTATAACTCTGCTTATTTTCACTTATATAGATCCAATATTAGTAAGAAATATGACATGGAGATACTGAGAACCAGAATTTCCCTGGGAACCACGCTGTTTGTCCTGAAAAAGCAGGTTTTCTCTAGAACACCTCAACTAGATAGCCCCGAGGTCAACTCTGTGTTATCCATGAACTGACTTATGTTGGCTAGTCATTCTCTGTGGTCGGTCTTGTGACTCTACATGTCTTGTTTTGTTTTTTCTGTAAAAGTTATTTTTTTGTCCAAATGCTTTCTAGCTAATAATATACTTGTGATCTCAATAGATATCAAGCATGATTTCATATAGAAAAACTCATAGATATATAAATGTTACTTTGTGAACGTATCAATGTGCATAACTAAGAGATATTATAAAAATTACCTTCCTGTCAATACTTTTGTCAGAAAAAGTTAAAAATACAGTTAAAAATCTGGGGGTAGGGGTGGCAATAGCAACTTCTGACCTTCGCCTTCCTCATACAGTGCCATGTAGCACCAAGGGCATGGCATATGCATTATCTTCTCTGATCTTCATAATAAACCTACGGTATAGGTTATATAGCAATTTTGAAATGGATAAAAAGCCCCAGACTTAAAGAAAGTTAGTTTTTTGTTCAATTCATACTGCTGATGAGTAAGAGACCTCGGCCTCTACCCCAAGTCTTGAGACCTGGCAAGTTCCTCAGTATCCACTACTGTCCTCTGCTGCCTTCTGTTTTTAAAGTATTATTAGTGATGCTTTATTCCATGAAGCTTGTTAAAACATGAAACAGTACCCTATGACATTAGCTCTGGGCAGAAACTTATTCCTAAAAACCCAAATCAAAACAAGCCAGAAATAGATCCTTCATATTAGGACTGTGACAGATTTTTATCACAAACATAAGCATGCTGAGTCAGTTTATAGTCTAAGATCAAATTATGGTAAATGGATTTTTCTTAGAAAAATCAAAGAAAGCTCAGCAAGGTGGTTGACGGCTTCAATTAAATAATTCTTTGACACAAATGGTTCTAATTAGGTTTATTGGTAAAAGGAGTTGTCAGGGTAATAATTGCTGAGACCTGTTACTCTAAAGGCTTGACAACAAAAAGAAATAATATGGAAACAGTGACGTGAGGATAGTATTCAAATAATATGAAACATCCCTCACGGTATTGCTTAGTATGGACTTTAATATATATTTTCTTTTTAAAATTTTTAAATGTTTATTTGAGAGAGAAAGAGAGCGAGCGAGCGAGCAAGCAAGAGCGCAAGTGAGTGAGAGAGAAAGAGAGCACGCAAGCAGGAGCGGGGCAGAGAAAGAGGGAGACACAGAATCTGAAGTAGGTTCCAGGCTCTGAGCTGTCAGCACAGAGCCTGATGCAGGGCTCAAACCCACAAATCATGACCTGAGCCGAAGTCAGATACTTAACCAACTTAGCCACCCAGGCACCCCAATTTAATACATATTTTCAGTGAGAAGGGTCATCCCCAAAGGAAGGGTTTATTCACATTTCTTATTTTATAGTAACTTATTTTGTTTCTCCATTTTATGTTGTAAATCTTTTGGAGAGTAAACCTGTCTATTTCTTATTGTTGTACAGTTCTTGGGCAATGGAGACTAGACTTTGAAAAGTAAAACAGGCTACATTTTCACCAGTGTTTCATTATATTTACCAATCTCTATATACAATGGGAATATGTGGGAATTTTTTTTTCACCTGTAAGTTTCTTAATACATGGGCTTGTAAAGCTTAGTAGTAATTTAATTTTGTTATGAGATACTTGTACAGGTATTAACTGGAGAGTCAGTGTGCCTTGAATCCTCCAAGTTCATTTCCTCTGAACTCAGCACAAGTAAAAATAGATGCTAAAACTTCATGATTCTTTTGGGTTCATTAAAGTTAACCAGAAGATTTGCATGGAGCTAATATTCTTTATTTGATATTCTTTATTTTAGTATTACCCTGGCAGTTTATAGATTTTTAAACTTCAATCTAGAAATATCAGTGCTAATGTAAAAATAAAAGAGCTCCCTTTAAGCTTTAAAACTTTTTCAAATGTCCTAATACCTCATTTTGATAATGCATTTGGGTGAATTCATTACCTACTCCAAGCATACTATAAATTGATATGGATGATACAATGTGTTAGAAACCCATGGTAGATCCAAGTGGTAGGCTTGCATTATTTTTACTTTTTAAAATTTGTTGTTCTAATCTTTTTAAGATGATATTTTTTGCTTTTGTTTCTTAGGGTCGTTGCTCCAGGGAGAACTGCAAATATCTTCATCCACCCCCACACTTAAAAACGCAATTGGAGATAAACGGGCGCAATAACTTGATTCAGCAGAAGAACATGGCCATGTTGGCCCAGCAAATGCAACTAGCCAATGCCATGATGCCCGGTGCCCCATTACAACCCGTGGTAAGCATGTTTTCAGTTCTCATTCATTAAGTTTGTAATTCCAAGTGCTCAGTTTCAGTATGAAGTGATGATTGCACTTCATCACATGAACATAGATAACAGTGTCCATTGTCTAGCATTTTCTAGCAAAATTATCAAGCAAATCCTGGACCAGTTTACATGCTGCGAAGTTACTCATCTTGTGACCAGATCTTGTGGAAATTTATATTATAGCATGCTTTCCCCCAAAGCTCTCTTTACATTAAATCCTATGATTTGCAGGTATTAAAATGGTCATCGAACCTACCAATATAGTCAGTGTGCACTTGCAGATCCCCTGTAGTGGTCATAATGATTTTAAAATTTGGTATAGATCAATTTTAGTTTTGAGAACAATGTTCCTTTCCTTCTTTCCTTGGAGAGAATGTGTTGCATAGTTTTATTTTTTGGAAAGAAGCCTTTGTTATTCTTTTAAACTCAAATTGCCATTATTTTGTAGTTACAGATGTTAGGAGAATTCTGACAGTGGTGAATCAATATCCTACTCTGGCATGTCTCAGTAAAAGAGAACTAGTTGGGAGAAGCAGAAACTCCCAGGGCTTCTTTTTAAGCAAAGAGCTGAATATTTTAAACTGTAGGTGATCATAGAGATGTATTTTAAACTGTAGGTGATCATAGAGATTTAATGTTTACCGAGCAGCGTATGTGAATAACTTTTGATTCTGAGCACATATATTTAATTATTTATTTGGGCTTTGAGGGAGTATATGTATGATACATGACTTTAATAACCTTTACCCACACTTATTCATAGAAATGTAAGGATTTAATATCCTAAGTAATTTTAGATTGCAAAAGGTGTTCTGATATTGTGAGCTAGTAATTCTGTATTTAAGTGCATGTTAAAATTTGAAATGATGAGAATATATCTGTCAGCAATTTATGTCACTCACTTATATGCAGTATTGGGGCTTATGGAAATGTGAAGACCCACGGTTTTCTGATATGCTAACTGTAGCGTGTGTGCTAACTAATTTTTTTCCTACTACATTTTAACACCTGAACTCAATGTAATTATTATTCTCTCTTAGAACTTAATGCACCAATCATTCCAAAAAAGAGGGGGGGATTGCATTTCGAGGTGGGAGGGATCTCCATATCACATCGGCAGTGATACCAATTATCAGTACTGTGCAGTTGAGGTGAGAGAATATTATACTTCTGTGTCTG
This sequence comes from Hyaena hyaena, assembly GCF_003009895.1. NCBI lineage: Eukaryota > Metazoa > Chordata > Mammalia > Carnivora > Hyaenidae > Hyaena > Hyaena hyaena. Next base: position 88,841 of record NW_024081615.1, on the reverse strand, counting down.
TTTTAACCTGATTTTTTTTTCCATTATTGGGAACTCTGTTAAAGACATGATCTCTTAAATTTATTTTTTGTGACCTCCGCTAATACTGTATCTGTACTGATATAGCATGAAGATTTGGTTAAAAAAGCTTAGTCATGATCATTCTTGCTAGCATAAAATATAGGATAAGAGCTCTCTTTTACAGCTGACCCTCTCACACAGTTTCAAAGACCTGATAAATCCTTGGGGTGGCTACTACTTTCGCTGATATAAGATCTCTCCTTGATGTGAGTCACTTTGTTGCCCTTAAACATTTAAAGCCTAATTACTGCCAGTCTGTATCCTCTCTGTCACTGGGGGCACCTCCAGGGCAGCAAGTGTCATTCCCACACTGCGGAAACTAGTGCTGGTCATGGCAGGGAGCACCTCGCTATGAAGGCTTGGCCCATCTCCTGAGTTAGTCCCTGAGTGCTGCCCTCAAGGCCATTCCAGGGTCATCATGTGGGTAATCCTGGGACAAACTGTAAATAGTGTTTATGCTCATCTCTGTGAAATACAGTAACAAACGCGGTGTTTATGAAATCACAAAATCGCACTTTCAAAAACCATCAGAAAAATCACATTTTCTGGTGGTTTGGGTGGGAAGTTCTCAACATAGACAAAACATTTATTTGTTGTGAGCACATTCAGGCTTTATGTTAATTTTCCCTCATGTGACTAGATTTGAATGTGGAATTACCCTTCTGCTAACGGCGTCCTGAGATCATAGTCTAAAAATAGACCCTGTTCAGGGTGACGTTTTTCGTAATAAAGATAGAAGTCATTTTAATTATTCAATTTTAAAACATTTGGGGTTTTAATGACTGTGGAGAAGGCTTTACTCCAGGAAATTTGCCTTCAAAACCCCACCCGAGACTTTGCGGTCCTTTGTGTGGCCAGCCCTGTTTTGATGAGGGGCATGATACGGAGATTCAGAAATCAATGAGATGCCGTAACCAGCTGCGTACTGCAACTTTACTTCTGGGTCTACAAGTAGGGATTAAAGCAGAGCTGGAAGCAGCCAGCATGGCCTCTAGGACACATGTTAGTGTTTGAAGACCCAGCACAAATGTGGATCCAACCCGGGTAGTGGTTCTACCAAAGGAGATGATAACTGCGAGCAGATCCATAATATCAGGAGTAGTAGTATGAGCAGTTTCAGGGTCTGTAGTCAAAGAGGTGAAGCACCTTAATATTCTAGGAGTTATCAGTTTGGGCCCCAAACCATAGCTTGAAGGACCATGTAGAGAAGGAGCTGGGGAGCTCTAATCAAATCCAGAGAAGCATCTCCTGTCGTGCCTGGCATATAGCAGAGATCGAAAACTTCTTGAGGAGTGTAAGAGTGAAGTAAGGAGTTTCCCCAAATACAAGGAAGACAGCAGAAGTCTGTAGTAGTTTACCTGCCCCTGTGATTCCAAAGGAATCGTAAGCAGAAGCCAGAGCACAAGCCCAGCAACCTGTACAGTTATAGAGACAGCAGCAAAGAATGCGGCACACGGTCAGCTATGCATTGGCAGAGGCCGCTAGGGGCTTGGGGAGAGTACCATTGAGACTAGGAAGTAGCAACTATGTAATTCACTTGGGTTTTCATCTTTTCATAAATTTTGAGAGACCGGGTCTCTAAATTTAAGATTTTTAGAATAGGACATTGGACTGACTTGGGGAATTCAGGGATTTATAGGAGAGTTCCCCGTTTGCGTGGACTTCATTGTGTTGTTGTGAGATGCACCAAACCAAGAACCAGAAAGAGGACTTAACATTTTGGGGGCAAATACAACACTCTTTAAGGGCATTTACTGCACTCACTTCTTTTTGTGTCACAAGTCCTCATAACCGTCCTATAAAGTAGATATTATTATCTCAACTTGAGCAACAGAGGTACAGAGGTTCCAAAAGGTTGAATAATTTGCATGAGGTACATAGGTAGTGTGTAGCAGGGCCAGGCTTTTAACCCAAGCTGTTCAGGTTCTGGCGTGCATGCTGTAGAAACACTAATTGGAGACACGTCACCAACCACAGCTGTGGGTCCCTGGTTGATTCACTGGAAATCTCTGAACTTCTTCAGCATATAGTGAAAGTTTAAAATAGATTCTCTGCAAGTTCCTAACGATCTTATAACAAAATTATTCCCATTTTGTAAGATGAGAAAATAAGTAGTTGAAAATAACTACTTGAATTTATCTATGTCTACTCCCTAAAATTTGCATAATAAATTATTAAATAACTGCCGTTAATTCTATTATCATTTCTCAGCTCCTAATAAAAATGTAAAAAGATCACATTTCTCTCTATTATGTGACATTTGAAGATAAATGGAAGACCTATAGACTTTGGTTATACAAATTTTAAAAATTAAGTATTTGTATTTTTTCCCTAAGTACTAGTTTAAAAAATGATGGCATTGCCATCTGATGTAAAGAGAAGCCAGCAAGAAAACTAAACTACCTAACCAAATATAGACCATATCTTGAGGCTCACAACTTGGAAGCATCTGGAATGTTTCTTTGGTCCATCCCAGAAAGATGTCTTCAGAAATTCTGTTGATTCCAGCTGCCCTTGTCCTTGAAGAGCTCTGCACAGGTGGTGGTTGTGAAGAGCTGTCTGAGCTTTGGAGTCGCACCAGCAGTGCCCTCATCTGCCTTGCTCTGTGCTCTCAAAGGATAGCACTGGCCACCCATCATTTCCAGTGGCAGCTTCCCTTCTGGTACATGTGCCTAGGCACCTTGAGGTACATAACTCAAGTTGAGTTACTGTGCCTTTCATGAATTTGAAGTAGCCTAGGGATAAAGAAATTCAAAGTTATTGGACTCAGCTAAAATCTTGGAAGCTTCGTTGCTGTTCCCATCACCTCACCTTTGCTGTCATGGTATTTCTGTGTCAGTTGGCAGTTGAGTGCTGAAAGCTTTCAAGTCATCGTTTGTCACACGTCCAGGAACACCTAGAGTTCTTAAATTGGCTCTTAGTGCTTTCCCCTCCAGTTTATCCAACTACTGATGGACATAAGTCCACTTCATGACCAAGTGATTCTGGTAAAATGTTTCCACGGCCATCATCCTGAGTCGTGCTCCCTCTGCCTGCATACTTCTAATGCCTATTTCGGTCAAGGAGCCTGTGCTTCCTGGAGCAGCTTGACAATGGCCCGAATCTTAGGGACCAGGCCATATGTGTTGGTACCTTTTTACTTGATGGGCCAGAGGCCAGTCTTCTTTATTTAAATGTTTGTTACTTCAGTAAAACTGGATTGAAGGATAAAGTCAAATTAAAAATGAAGCCAGGCGGTCATTGTGATTTGCCCAGTCAGCAAGTCAGTCTAGAAGCAGGCTTTAAACGGTATTTCTTATTTTAATTCCAGTCATATGGTGCCTTCTTCGGAAAAAAAAAAAAAAAAAGACACTGTAATGTGAATTTGTTGAGAACTTCCATTAGCTTTTGGCCATTTATATTCAAAATAATTGTTTATAGAGACCTCTATAGCTCCTGTACAGGATTGTGTATACCCAGAAACATGGTTTCCTACACTTTGTGTGTTGTCAAGTAAAAATAAAGCTTTATTCTTTCACTGCTTGCAAGATCCACCTTTACAAAGACACACACATGCACGCACGCATGCATTCACAAAGGTAAAATCGAGAAAAATCTGACAAAATTTGTCTTCCATAAATTGCAACAGACACTGATTAGATATTATTTATTATATACACTCCACTCATTAAAAAAAAATCACAAACAGTGTATCCAAAACAAACAGTGATTCACATAATAGTTAGGCCTCTCTGATATTTGTAATGTTACAGCACAGTAATAATCTATTACTGAAAAAACTTAGCTCAGCATACAAATAAACAAAAATAAATTATACTTTTCAAACAAGCATACTAAATAAATGATTAAATTTTCAGGTGGAGAGGAAGTAACATGAAATCTCTCTCTTTTTTTTTAATGTTCAAGTATCTATACTAGAAAATATTTAATGCATTTGCTGGTTAGTTTGTGTTCTGGAGAAAACCGGTTAGTCAATCCATTAATGCAGTCATTTAGCAAATGTGTGTAGGGGACCGGTGTAGATTGCAGTCAGAGGCTGTGTGCACAATGAAGGCAGCACAGCGCCTAAGGCAGCAGTCTGAGTGCCTGCAGGGTAGAAGAGACGGTTAAGTAAACACATTTGGTGATCAGTGCCAAATTCAAGTACCAAAGAGTTCTCTGGTAACAGAGGGTAGGAGAAACCTCTTCAGAGTTGAAGATGTGGGCGGATGATGGGAAGCATCAAGAGAAAGAGTCGTGATTCTTGAAGCATGATTAGGAATTAAACAGGTGGGTTGGGAAGGAGCAGCCTTCAATGTAGAGGGAAAACCATGTTATGAAGAAAGTCATCAGGGAACGTGTCTCCCTAATGACCTCACGTAGAATCAGAAATCTGAACCTATTTCTGTCTTTAAATAGTAGAAGACCACATAATGTATAGAAGTGGAATTACCCAGGAGACTTGAAAAAGTACTGCAGAGTAATGTGAGGAGTGGGGAGGGCCGGGACATTCGGGGGTTGAGGCTCTCCAGAGGATTCTAATGGCCAGCCAGCACTGAGAGCCTCAGGTTTCAGAATCACCTGGAATCAGACACACCTTGTCCAAATCCTAAGTCTTGCATGCACTCATTTGTGACTATGGACACATAATCTGTGTGAGCCCTTTTCCTTGTCTGTGGAGTGGGAGGGACTAATGAAACGCCCCTGACAAGACTAAAATTCATTCACATATTCATTCATTCACTCATTTTCCAGCATATGTTTATTGAGTACTTACTATGTTCTAGGCAGCTGGCTAGATTCTAGGGATTTGGCAATGAACTCCACAGATATCTGCCCCTCCCTGCCACTAAAAACAGAAACAATGGAGGTTTTTTTTTTCCCTTAGCCCCATGCAGTGTATATTTTACTGTTATGAGAATTAAATATAATCACACAGGTAAAGCACTTAGCACAATGCCTGGCACACAGTAAATAGAGGGAAGTAGAGTAATAATCATGTTTGCTCACATTTTATTATGGTCATGATGTGGAATTGAATAACATTTCAATTTATAATACAGCCCGATTACTTAAAGGAATCAAAATGTCTCATTTAAAACAAACAAGTGATTAGCCCATAAATGCACCGGCATTAGTAAGAGTGCAGTTTGTTTTTTTCTCTTCACTGGCAAAAGGCAATCATAAGTCAACCTTCCTTAGGCCTTCCAGGAACAAAGATATCTGTAAATCATTATTACAAGAATGGGCTCAGTATCAGATGCACCAGTAACATAGTTATATGTCATCCTGCAGAGACTCAGAGAACATGGGATGCACTTGATAATACCATAGCGTTAATATCCACCCTTGTACTTCTGCTGAACCGTCTGCACGATGGCTTTGGGAATGGAGACTTGGCAATGAAGCATCTTCCCCCCGCCCCCCTTCACTAATCCGACTAGGGCACATTGATAGGGTCAAGCAGTGACCGACCTGGCAAGGTGCTCTTTGAAAAAGGAATGTAACAAATTTGCAAAAACGCAAAATAACGGAAAGAATGTTGCAATCTTTGGGGGCAGCTTTTGGAATCAAGTTTCACAGTGTAGAGGTATTATTATTATTATTATTAATTATTATTATTGATCAACTCCCTGTTTAGCAAATAGCTCTGCTTATGTGAAAGAGGGAACAATTTGAGGGAATGCTTGCTGCATAGTTGATGTTTCAGATTTTTTTTTGATCTTTTAAAAAATATATTTATTTATTTTGGGGGGAGCACCAGTGGAGGAAGGGCAGAGAGAGGGAGACGGGATCCAAAGTGGGCTTTGAGCTGACAGAAGCAAGCCCGATGTGGGGCTCAAACTCATGAGCCATGAGATCATGACCTGATGTTTCAGATTTTTAAAGCTGCTAGATTTTACTTGCAGACAGTGCCCTAGAAGGCTTCAGATTTGAATTTGCTCTGCAGAATTCAGTCAGAAAATCCATTCACCTGATGACTCGATAGAAAACAATCCAGCAGGAAAATTGTTGCCAGTAAATAAGATCAATATGTTGAGTTTGTAGTATTCTTTTATCTGTACTATGTACCTGCTGCATTATATACCTTGTGGATTATAAATTTATACGGTGATATTTAACAGTGCTGAATTTTATTGGTCACTGGTTGTATTTTCTTAAAATAAGAATACATTTCTTAAAGAAAAATGATTTTCTTGCCTCCAAATAGCTGTATAAATTTGACCTCTGCTTCTAAATAATTACGGTAGATTGTGTACAATGACATAAACATCTCAGTAACCTTCCAAAGTATACATTAAGAAGGTTCTACCTGGAAAATACATGTTAATTCATAGCAATAGAATACAAAGAGGAATGATACAGACTGGCTTTGTTGTCCATATTTTAAACAGCCGTCTGGTCTTCTGTGCTTGCTTTCTTACAATTCTTAAATACCTAATAAGAAATTAAAGTGGTGGTCTGATTGAAATTACAACCAGTGTATATGTAACAGTGTATGTTTAACCTGAATATTTCTGAGTAGAAGTCCAAGTTCAACACATATTCATTGTACAGGTCAACACTTGTTCTGACAGCAGAGCTGTCTAGAATCAGCTGCTATTCAAGTAGCTGTTGATGGAGAGAGATTGCTCTGGGCCCCAGTTTCTGACAGATTATTGATTGTTTATATCTGGAATGCTCAGGTGGTTTCCTGTTGTCAGTGCTTTGGGCAAAAATGGGGCTGAGGATCAGAGGTGTTACTTTAGGCCACTTCATCAGGCAGGAGCCAATGACCTGGCAGGGTAGCGAACATGGCACTCAAGCCAGTACGTTTGGAAGCGTCATTATAACTTGAAAATAGGAGTGGAATGTGTGGTATATTGTTTCATCTCCCTAGTGAATCAAATTATGTATGAAATGTTCTGTTTCCCATCGTCTTAATAAGAATGTGTACACTAGCTGCAAAGATTCTGTCCTAAAATAATTTGTGAAGTCAGGAAAAGAGTGCATCCCATAGAACATGGATTTTCAACCTCAACACTACTGACATTGGGGCTGGATAATTCTGTGTTGTGAGGGCTGTTCGGTGTGTTGCATACAACTTAGCATCCTTGGCCTCTACGCTTTAGACGCAACAGCACCCCCAAGCTGTGACGATCAGAAATGTTCCCAGACATTGCCAAAGGTGCCCTACAAGGCAATATTACCTATGTAATTGAGAACTGCTGCCCTAAGAAAAACAGAATACTCGAATTCCATTTTACCCTTCTAAACACGGGACAAGTCAGGGCCAGCCTAAATAAGTGTGTGTGTGTGTGTGTGTGTGTGTGTGTGTGTGTGTGTGTGTGTGTATTACATCTTAATTACATAAAACTTTATTCCAAAGCTCTCTTGAATACTATATAAACTCAGGGTTCATCTAACTTCATATTTCTATAGGATGGGAGAATTGGCTATTCTAATGTTCCTTTCATTCTAAAAATGTTTTCCAGGATTCTGTTCCTTTTACCACAGGGTAAAGAAAATTAATTGTTAAAAAAAAAAAAAAAAGTCCCTTAAAGAACAGGATCCATTTTGTCCATGAATTTTTGTGTTCTGGAGACAAACATTATTGTTACACAAAATATCAAACTTCAAGAATTGAAACTCTGTTAAATTAGGAAGCTAAAATATGCCACCCATGGGTAGAAAATTGTTGAGCTAGATTATGTCTTAAAAACTGGAAAAGCAAATTGCTAAAGTAGATTTCCGGTAAATTATTTAATTCTACTTAAGAATGGATATATTTCCTGATATGCAGATCTTCATATCACATCCTCCTATATCCATGAAAGCATTTCTGGCAGAAATTCTACCTTGTAAAAACAAAATACCATGTGTATTTTAGTTTAACCGTGTAGCATTTCTGTAGAAGTTTTCTGTTTCAGACTTTCAGACACTCAGAATGGCTTCTCCCTAGTAAGGTAAATGCTTTGTTAAATATGTCACAAGGGGGTGATAAACTGGTGGAATATTTACAGTTTCTTTGGAAGAACCTGCAACAAGTGAATATGCCAAACACTTTACCTCATGTGTTCAAGAGAAATGGTGTCATCATCATCTTTCACATATCCCATGAGATTTATTTCCAGTTTACATTGACTGTGAAACTCTGTTATCCCCTAGGAGTTATGCTTTATTTACTCCAGACAATAGGACACTGGCAACCCATTAAAAGTTGTAAACAGATCTTTCAAGTTCATCTGACATAGCGATTATAAAATATATTTCTTAGACAAGTTTCTAGGATTATATCAGGATAAAAATGGAGATTATATGACCCCAGGAGGTTTCCGTATTGAATAATTGATCTGTTATTCAAAAAGAAATTACAAAAATCATGTTCAAAATCCCAGCAGAAAATTTAATGGGCAAATTGTTATTATATTCTAAAAAAGCATTGATTTGAGGAATGCTTATCCCAGAAACATTCTTATCCTGAATGAGAGTAAATAAACACAGAATTAAATGAAAAGGGGCAGGGAGGGAAGGAAGAATGGATTATGGATGGATGAATGGAGGAGGGATAGATACATATTGTAGGATATCAAATTTGAACCAAGACCTGTGTATTAAATTTTGCTTTTTATTTTATTTTTCAGCCAATGTTTTCAGTTGCACCAAGCTTAGCCACCAATGCATCAGCAGCCTTTAATCCCTACCTGGGACCTGTTTCCCCAAGCCTGGTTCCAGCAGAGATCTTGCCGACCGCACCAATGTTGGTCACAGGGAATCCTGGGGTCCCCGTGCCTGCGGCTGCTGCGGCTGCTGCACAGAAGTTAATGCGGACAGACAGACTTGAGGTAGGAAGGCTTCACTGCTTCCTTGATGTACTCCGTTCTGATTTTGACTTCTTTCGCGGCTGTAAAGGTTAAACAACACCTGAAGCAGAGATCTTGGTTTGGTGTTTGGAGCATTTTGCTAGAATTTAGGTATGCTGCATTTGACCAATGTAATGTTTATGAGAGCCACAGCATCCGTATGTATAATAGCGGATAGGAACTTGGACTCTGGGGTTAGGTAGCTTGTTACTTCTGAGCCTCAGTTTCCTCTTCCTTAACATGGAGATAATGACGGCCCTTACCTCAAGGAGTGTCTGCACACAGCAAATGCCTCCTAAATGTTTGTTGTTATTGTTGTTATTAAAAACAACCAAGGGGCACCTGGGTGGCTCAGTTGGTTAAGTGTCCGACGTCAGGTCAGGTCATGATCTCACCGTTTGTGGGTTCGAGCCCCATGTTGGGTTCTATGCTGATAGCTCAGAGCCTGGAGCCTGCTTCCGATTCTGTGTCTCCCTCTCTCTGCCCCTCCCCTGCTCATGCTTGTCTCTTCTCTGTCTCTCAAAAATAAATACATGTTAAAAAAATTTTAAAGAAAAAAAGAACAACCAATTCTGTTTATCCCCTCACAATTGTTCTCATAACGATTTGCTCAGCTATAACCCACAAAGTATTTTAGAATTTATTATTGGGAATTTCCTCGTAGGCTTCACAGTAGTTTGGTTGGAATAACACAGCAGCTTTGTGAAGTGTGCTCTTATGGAAATTGTTTAAGTTAGAAAGTGCATGATTTTCCATGTCTCAGAGTCGAAGATGATTAGATCTATCTGCTTTGCTATTGCTGCATGAAAATGAAATTAAGGAAATAAATCTTATATTGAAGGGGTTGTTCAGAATTGCAGCATGGCTATAAATTAATGGATTTGGTAAACCTCAGATGAAGAAGAAAATGCCAACATTACTGTACATTGAAGCTCTAAAACCTGGCATTCATGTCCAACTAAGGAACAAAATGACTTTTTCTTTTTCTTCTGGTTAGGATGAGGCGATAGTTTGGGGCATCTGGGTGGCTCAGTCGGTTAAGCGTCTGACTTCGGCTCAGGTCACGATCTCATGGTTTGTGAGTTCAAGCCCTGTGTCAGGCTCTGTGTTGACAGCATGGAGCCTGGAGCCTGCTTTGGATTCTGTGTGTGTTTCTCTCTGCCCCTCCCTGTGCGTGCTCTCTCTCTCTCTCTCTCTCTCTCTCTCTCTCCCCCTCTCCCTCCCTCTCTCCCTCCCTCCCTCCCTTCCTCCCTCTCCTTCTCCTTCTCTCTCAAAAATAAATAAATGTTAAAAAAAATTTAAAGAAAAAAAGGATGAGGCAGTAGTTAGGGCTGAGAAGTTTTGGTGTTATTAGTTACTGAGAAAGAGGCAAAATAAGGCTGTTGTGTGAACATAATTGACCCCAATAATTCATCAGTTTAGTAGGAATTATTTAATAAGCAACAGATTCTTGTTGGTAGGGTTTTACTGCATTCATTGCAAAGGATCTCAAATTTCAAGGTAGTGGTAACTGCCACCACCTTTTTAGACGGTGGTAACAGCAGTTGATATTTATTGGATAGGATTTATTCTCTCTACCAAACACAGCATCAACCCATCACATGCATTGCCTAGTTAACCTTCAAAGCAATCTGCTGAGGAAGATGCTATGAACTCCATCTTTTGGGCAAGAGATTTAGGGGAAAGCAGTGGCAATACTTACTCAAGGTCATAGAAAGGGTGCTCCAGTTGGGTGTGATCTCAGAACTCCATTTTTAAACACTGTTTAAATCTCTCATTCCCATACAAATGATAGCACAGAGAGGAAACAAGACATTTTGTCTCCCGTAGGTTCTTGAGAGTTTATTGTTTGTTCGCATGTTTACCTTTTTTGAATATTTTGGAAAAAGCTATTGACGAAGAGAGTACCATAAGGACACCTCACAAAGGACACGGAGACCTAATCGTGCACCCTCTGTGGACCAAGGCCCACTGTGTGCCACAGACACCTTGACTTGTGGGTGGTTTGTCATTCTGCAGTTGGTTGCACTTGCTCATTATTGAACTAATGCTGTTTGCAGAGAACTTAGGGAGAAGTTTAGGAATGTTAAATATTTTTTAAAAAAATCACTAGATGCTTAACATGTGAGTCACCTTCCACCCTCCCCTGAACTTTCTCAAGCAAACCCTGAGTTCATAAGGCATAATTGTTGATTGATGGGAACCAAATAGGCAGACTGGGATGACCTTTAATGAATTAGTTATTGGCAGGAGATGATATTTAAAAATCTCCCTAATGGCTGAGCTGTGTGGTCGGAACTCTTATAAACCAATCTGACCACCGTTTTCGGTTTGTAATTGGTTGTATTTTGTATAGTGTTTAATATCAGATAAGTACTTTTGGGGCGTCTGGGTGGCTCAGTCTGTTAAGCGTCTTGACTTTGGCTCAGGTCGTGATCTCACAGTTCATGGGTTCGAGCCCCACGCCAGGCTCTGCGCTGACAGCTCCAAGCCTGGAGCCTGCTTCAGATTCTGTGTCTCCCTCTCTCTCTGCCCCTCCCCCACTTGTGCACATGTGCTCTCTCTCTCTCTCTCCCCTCTCTCAAAAATAAATAAACATTTTTGAAAAATAATTTAATTACTTTTATCATTGGTTTTGGGGTTTTCTTGTGAGGAGCTCCTTTAGGTATTTTGTCTGTTTTCTGCTACAGTCACAACAGTTGGCTACTGCAGCCTGTCATTTCCTTTTAACCCAAATTCCTCTTATCTCAGTGCTTGATAGCGGTAGGGCAGCATCCTACCTTATTCTGGTTAACAGGCTGTGCTGCCCTGTCACAGTTACAACCCGTTAGCATATGGCAGTGTGAAGCTAGGGGGCATGTCTCTCCGCTTGGCACTGTGACTTTAGACACTCCTGTCTTCGGGTTATTTCCTCTCATGCTGACTGCACAACATAGCGGGATCCAAAAGGCACGGCAGTAAGTGCACACACTTATTTACCAGTTTGCCACTCATGTAGTCTTCTGGGTTTAAATCTATACTCTTGTTTTTGCCTCATGGAACTGTGAAGTACATGCTTGCATTTTGAGTTCCTTTTAAGGTGAAAAAAGTTTAAATCGGTTTAGATATTGGCCACCTGTTCCCGCTACTTCTTTCTCTCTTGCTGCTACAAACTGTTAGACCATAAGGAAATTAAAAATACCATAGATTATCAGCCTTCTGGTTCTTGTGTTTGGGAGAACTGACACATATTTACAGCACTCCCTGTGATACTACCAAAAATGTTAAGTCGAACAACAGGAATCCAAGAATTAGTGTTAGCAGTTTTGCTAATTAGATGAGTAAGCTTGGGTCAAGTTTTGTACCTTTTCTGAAATTCATATTCCACACATTAAACTTAGGGGATTGTACCAGATAATCTGTAAGATAACCTCCAGTTAGAATATTCTAAAAGACATTTAAGTTGTCTTTTTGCTTTTAATGCCAGCCACAAGTTATTGTAAATGTTATTTAAACATAACATTTAAATAAGCATATAGAAATATATCAGTTTAAATATACAAATAGACATTACATGGTTTATTAAGTGTATAGATGTAAAACATACACACCGACTTTATATCAATATGCACATTATCCATTCATTGTTGGATACCTTTTAAGAGACTTCGTAGCTGTATACTTTCTATATTGTAAAATTCAGTATTCATGGTGTTCTCTAAGGAGAGCAGGTATCTTAAATATTGGGCACTGAAATGAGGCTTTTAAAATTACATTTTTGACTTTGGGATACCTTTTTTGTAATTTGCAAGTAGCAGTTTATTTTCAGTGCTTATTTTAAGAAATTGTTGGGGCACCTGGGTGGCTCAGTCGGTTAAGCATCTGACTTCAGCTCAGGTCATGATCTCACGTAGTTTGGGGGTTCGGGCCCTGCATTGTGCTCTGTACTGATAGCTCTCAAAGCCTAGAGCTTGCTTCGGATTCTGTGTCTCCCTCTCTTCCTGCCTCTCCCTCCCCCTTCTCTCCCTCTCGCCCTCTCTCTCGCTCTCTCCCTCTCTCCCTCTCTCTCTCTCAAAAATAAGTACAAATCAAAAAAAGAAATTGTGAAAATATATAGGTACTAGAAAGGACTGAGGTTTTCAGTCATATCCTTACTTTATTATGAAGGGTTAGTAATTAAGAAAATTATTGTTTGACTTATCTTCAAGATAACGTAGTAATTTTTATGGTGCAAAAAGGATCCCTAAATGCATTCATTCCCTCATTTATTCAACAGTATCCAAAGGAAAACTATTGAACATCTTTCAAGTGAAAAGATACTATGAGGAATACCTTTGAAACCTTTTAACTGCGATCAGTAGCAAGAAGAGAGCCACATCAGAATAGTGCCATACTCACCAGTGACACCCAATAACTTGTTAAATGAATAAATGAGCCAACCAGTTAATTAATTAATCACAAAAAGATGCATGCCCTTATTCAGAGTTTAGTGTAATCCAACAAAGAAGATAACACAGGATAAATGTTTCACATTTGTTCACATTCTCCTTGGGAACATGTTTACATTTTGAGCATTCCAGCTACAAAACATGCCATCTTGTCCGTGCCCTGAGTCCCAGAGTGCTGTTTTTCAAGTTTAATGTGATTAGAATCACCTGGTATGATTGCCAAGCATGCGGGGCCTCATCCCCATAGACTGATTCAGTAAGTGTTCAGTGGGGCTTGGGAGTCTTTTTCACAAATCTGCCAGCTGATCCTAAATGCAAATAGTCTATAAAATACTTACTCAACAGGATGCCGGCACCTGTTATTTAAGGCTTAACGTTTCATCATTTACCTTATGTACAGTTATTTGTGACTCAGAATTAAAAACCTTCCTCCTCCAAAACACTTAACATTCTCCATTTTGTTAGGTTGCTAAGAACACAGTGCCCATAATGAAATAGTTCAAGTAAATGATTAAGGTCATTTATGCCACATAATAGTCTTAATCAAACAAAAAACAAGTCCACTGACCTTATATTTCAGAGGCTGATGAAGATATTAGATTGCTATTTGGTTGACTACATCATTTCTATATCAACAGTCTGTATTCCAGGAAAGGTGGGCACGTACCTGGGCTTCTGCTATTTTTCAGTTGGAGTTTGTGCTAAAACAGATTAGTTTTGTGGCGCCTGGAAGGCTCAGTCGGTTGGGTGTCCAACTTCGGCTCAGGTCATGATCTTGCAGTTTGTGAGTTCAAGCCCCACGTCAGGCTTTGTGCTGACAGCTCAGAGTCTGGAGCCTGCTTCAGATTCTGTGTCTCCCTTGCTCTCTGCCTCTCCCCCTTCCCCGCTCATACTCTGTTTCTTTCTCCTCTCTCTTCAAAAAAAAAAATTAAAGTTTTTAGAAATAGATTATTCTTGTGCTGAAAGTTTTATTCTAGTGACATAATCATGACACCAGTGTCTAATTTAGGCCACCAGATGTTGAACGCTTCTACTACTTATTGACACAGAAGAGTCTAGTGACTTTTTCCATACAGGTGTAAGACAATATGGTACCTATTGACTACATATAAAAAAAAGAGCACTTAGAGCTAAATGAGGGTCAAGTATTTGTGGAAGGGATGCCTTGATTGAGATTTTTATAGGTGTTTAATGGATTTGGCATGATATATTGCATATAGAAGACATTTGATTCAAATATGATTAGAAAAGCAGATGCTTTTAATAAGAGATTCTTATTGATAGGATTATTTTAATTTTGTATTTTTGTCAAGGGTGTTTGACTACTGCTTGTATGACATTTTAACTTCTTTAGAAAGTTACTAAGAAATAATTGAGAGTTTTGTGCACACAGGTCTAAGTAGTTTATTTTTAAAATCTCAACTAAGGCTGTAGAATGGCTCCTTACAATGTACTCACATCCCCACTTAAAACATCTAGTCTGTCGGTTACTACTTTGCGATTAGTTTGTGTTTTGTTTGGGAGATGAAGAAGTTATAAGTTGTTTAAAATACTGTAACTCCTAAGCTTAACCACTCACTTTTGCTCTTCTTTTACTCATTTCTTCATACAAATTAAATCTAACATGTTCTGTATTTTCATTTATTTACCAAAAGTGACAAAAGTAACTGTAGATTTGAGCATTTTGACATATTGATGACCTTGTTTCAGAGTTGTATTTTCCTGTCCTGTTGGTTTATACATTCACTCATAGGAATGAATAAATGAAAACCTGAAAATAGAAGGATTTTTTTAGTTGGCCACTCCTATATATTCAGATTTGATTTTTTTAATTACATGGGGTAAAGTGATAAATTCTTAGCTGTATTATCTGTAGAAATATGCATGTGTTCTCTGGCCTAATGATCGAGAGGGATTCTGCCTGTTAAATTTTAAAGACAACTCCCATTTGATCTTAACAGAAATCCACTAAGGTAGCTGAGGTGGGTATCTTTTTTTTCCCCCCATTTTTTTAGAAGGAGAAAAATGAAGTTCAGATGGGCCAGATTTGTACAATTAATAGATAACAGATTGAAAGTAGATATCACATCATCAGAGTTCTTTCTTGGGAATTTAGTTATACAGTCTACTAAGATCGTTGCCCATAATCACCAGAATTTTAAAATGGGAAGATTAGAATCCGTTTTGAGGTGAAAATATGGATAATTTCTTGGCATTAGATTATATACTCATGACCATTAATGCTGTAGTTACTTGGATAAAATCATTGATTATCCAGTATTCCTTGTTTAAAGTTTCATATAGCTTAAGCTTCATAGAAAATAAAGTCTATGATGTTTATTATTGAACAATAGTTACATATATTTGTAAGCTCCTTAAATATTAATATACATTTATATATAATATGGTACATGTTATATACTATTATATATATATATATATATAAGCTCCATATATATATATGTATATAAGCTCCTTAATATTTGTCATTAATGTTTAAATTGACTTCCCAAAATATTAAAATAGTCCTTGTTCCCTATTGTAATATGTTCTGTGTTCTGCTTTTGGAAGTTGTTTTTCAAAAATGACTACCTTAAATATGGCAAGCACAAAACATACTACCTCAAGGAGATCTTTCCTTAATGAACATGCAAATGACTGTCCGCTTTGACTAGTTCAAGAGTTGGCATTAATGTTTTTAGAATCCCAATGCCTTAACTTGCAGAACATTGCTGAGTTTAATACTACTTATAAAACCTATCATTATTCTGACCTTTTGAAATATGTTTGTCACATTTGTAAAAACAAACAAAAAAACCTAGAGGTCAAATAACAGAACTATTTATTTTAACAAGATTTGCATTGTGTGTTTTCAGCTAATCTATACATTAGCTTTCTCTGTATTCATGATTTCATAGCTGGTAAGTGTAGGAACTAAATAGAACCTACGACGTCTGATTCTAAACTCTATTTTCTACTCACTCTACCACTGCTGCTGTTTAATTAACAACAACAACAACAACAAAAAAGATTTACATAGAATTAAGTCACATTCCTTTGGGAAGGTTTTCTAAGTACTTTTGATTTTTTTAAAGTTTATAATTATGTCATAGATGGTTCTGGAAATGGATGTTAATATTTAAAGGTGTTCAGTGAGGGGTTCCTGGGTGGCTCAGTCGGGTAAGCATCCAACTTCAGCTCGGGTCATGATCTCGTGGTCTCTGAGTTCAATCCCTGCATCAGGCTCTGTGCTAACAGCTCAGAGCCTGCAGCCTCCTTCAGATTCTGTGTCTCCCTCTCTCTCTCTCTGGTCTTACACTTTGTCTCTTTCCGTGTCTCAAAAATGAATAAATATTAAAAATAATTCAAAAAAATAAAAATGTTTGGTGAATATCTTCATTAAAATGATGGCTTTAATGTTAAAGGAACCTATTACCTATTACCTATTTCGTATGAAATTTTATAAAACTTATCTGATATACAAAACAAATCCTGTCGAGTAAAAGATTCAACGAACATTTTCTTGATTGAATCACATTATGTGTTTAGCTAAATAGATGGAATTATTTTAATCTGTTTGAAAACCACTTACCAAAGTATAAAAAGTGCTTATATTTGTTGACTCACTAATGCCATTTCTGCAGATGTAACCTTAGAAAATGATTTTTAAGTGTCTATGTTCATAAATATATCCCTGGCAATATTTGTAATATGAGAATATTGGAAATGATCTAGATGATCTCTGATAGAGTTACCTATATTCTGCACATCTGTTTGATGGAATTTAATGTAGCCAGCAAAAATGATCACTCTAGATACTATATGTTAGTAAAACAAAAAAATGCTTACATACACTGTTGAACAAAAACAGGTCACCAAGTAGTAGCAGTACCATAATTACAACTATTTGAAAAACACATGCCTGCAGAGGACTGGATGAGAAAAGCAAAAAGAACCACAATGTTGTTAAAGGATTTTCAAACCTCATTTTACCTGTTGTGTTTTAAATTCTCTGTATGGTAAATCCTACAGTTTCTTATCCTGATTTGAATTCTGGCATTAAGTTTACTGAAGTTTGTCCGCCAGGTATAATTTGCTAATATGAAACCACATCTAAGAGATTTCTTTTGAGGATCAGCATAGTCTGATGTTTTCTTGAGTTCCTCAGAGAAACCAGGCCAAACTCAAATTCAGCAGTCAGGGGATGGATCCTGTTTTGTTGGTGGTGATTATTAGAGAAAAAGGTGTCTTAAGAGCATTGGGAAACGTGTTCTCTTCAGGAAGGTACCAATGCTGTAGACACATGCCGGGCACTTGGCAAACCCCTCCAGCCCCTCTGCTATACAGCTCTCAGCAGTACAAGTGTTCACAGGAGATTTTCTATCTTTTTTCTTTATTTTTTTCAAAGGCAAAAATAATGAGAGAACAGCTATTTCTGTTTATTTTCTTCTGTTCCATTTCTCATGTCAGGAGCACTCTAAGCGAGAAAAAAAATACAAATAAGTAAAAAATGCATATCATGCAAAAGCAGTGGACTAAATTCTTTGAGGCTTTGAAAAGGCTGGTTTTAGGACACATTCTAAGTGGAACGCTAGCTATCAATTCCACTTAAATAGATTTAAAGTTTTCCTGAATTGCATCTTGCAAGATATAAAGAGTAGAAAATGATAAGAAACTGATCATTAACCTATAGAAAGTGTGCACGTGCGCGCGCGCGCGCACACACACACACACACACACACACAAAGCAGATGGAAAGGAATGAGAAAGTGTATTAGACCATTTGTAGGGGTGCCTGGGTGGCTCAGTCAGTTAGGCCTCTGACTTTGACTCAGGTCATAATCTAGCTATTCATGAATTCGAGCCTCGTGTCAGACTCTGCTGACAGCTAAGAGCCTGGAGCCTGCTTCATATTCTGCGTCTCCCTCTCTCTGCCCTTCCCCTGCTCACCCTCTGTCCCTGTCTCTCTCTGTCTCTGTCTCTCTCCAAAGTAAATAAAACATTAAAGAAAAAGACCATTTGTATGCAATCTGAATATAAGTTTTTATCACCAAAAATAGGAAGAATGTTGAGACAGAAAGAGAAACAAAAAATCAAAATCAACCTGGCACCCAGGTTGTTATTTTGGGAGAATGACGCTCAAACTTCTGGCACAGGCACGCCTAGCATACTTGTTTTTGGAAACAACAAATCTTAGATTTTAATAGTTGTGAAAAAGCTCACCGTCGGACCTTTCTTGTTGGTGTGGCAAAGAGTAAGATAAATTGAAAGATAGGGTGTTAGTTCACCTGCGGCCAGGTTCCTTGTGACCATGTTCGAGGAAGCAGAATTCCTGGAGAATTCAGCCCAGAAGTGTGCAGTCACATAAAGTTTCCTACTGCATGAGACTGCCCTGACATAGATTTGCTTACGTGGAAAAACAGCCTTTTTGTTCGCATGTCAGTCTAAATTTAGCATCAGTTTCATATACGTACATGAGAAGTTTTTATTCTCATTTAAGTGGGTCTCTCTTCCTGTCTATTTTGATGAGCCTAATTCAGTAAGTGCTGGTTAGGGACTGGGGATTTGTGGGGTAGAAGCTTTGTTGCTAACACTGGTGCCCAACCAGCATGGAGGGCAATCGTTCTGGGTAACAGCTTAATCACTATCAAATTATAAACTCCTGGTTATCCTTGTTTTCTTATGTTCAAGAAGACAATTCCAATGAGAAAAGGGCTCTTCTATAACCTCCTAAGTCATCTTTGGATTCTTAATCTCTCTCAGAGTGTCTGGCCTATACTATTTCTTCAGTAAATTTTTTAAATTTAATAAAGCGAATGAGATGATGAATAAAGTTGGCTCATTGCTGCCTATGTGGAATACAAAGCTTCAGCTAGCTTGAGGTTTAAAAATAGTGCAAGATGTCATTTATAATGCTGTTTTTAAGATGTAGCATGATACAAATTATAGTGGCCTTTTTTAAAGGAAGCACTTTGCTCAATATGGGATATGACTATAAGAGGGAAAAGTAGTAGAATTAAATGTGACCCTTTTATGTACACATAGCCAAGAAAACCCGTGCCTTTTAAGTCTAACAGGGTTCCCGTTTCTCTTTCTGGCTGTACTGCAAAATAAAATGCTTGGGGTCTGTGTACTTTGTCAGTTTGTGAGAAGATAGGTGAAGAATAAAAACTGTTTCCTTGAAGCAAGAAGTAGGAACATGAAAATATCAAAAGGACATTCTGTGTTTTAGATGGCCCTCTTGTGGTAAAAAGGTCACACTATCCCAGATGGAGACAGTGCTAGAACTCCCCTGCTGGAGCAGCCCTCATGACAAACTATTAAAGTTTGAGTAAAATAAGAGGCAAAATGGAGCAGACACATGAGAAATAATCCATTTGCACCGTTTCCCCAGGGACTCCATCCAAAATTCATAGATATAAAGCAAATAAACAAGAATCTTTTTCCATCTGCTTTATATAGCTACCAAGTGAATCTCTAATCAAAAAAAAAAAAAAAGCTCTCAGAAACATTTGACGACAGAGCTATCAGATTTTACTTTTTACACTTTTACTTGTAAATAATTTCAGATTAGCACAGAAGTTGCAGAAACAGAACCGTGAGTTCCTACGTATCCTTCCCCTAGCTTACCTACATATTAACAACTTGCATGATCATGTTCTCACTTCCAAAACAAATTAGTGCAGATATTCTGCTATTAACCAATCTGCAGACCTCAGACAAATTTCACCAGCTGTCCTACAAATAGCCTCTCTCTGACCCCAGGATCATTCAGTCTGTGACAGTGTCTCATCGTTATTTGCCTTTCATGACCTTGACACTTTGGAAGAGTACTGATCAGTTATTGTGTAAAACCTTCTTTCATTTCAGTCTGTCCCATGTTTCCTGATAATTAAATGCAGGTTATACATTCTCAGCAATAATACAATGAAAGTGATGTGGTGACCTTTTTTTCCAGCGTGTCCTATGAATCAGTAGATACACGATGCCATTATGTCTTCTGATTGGTGATATTAATGTTGATCACTGGGTTAAAGTGGCGTCTGCCAGTCTTCACTGTAAAGTCACTATTTTTCCCTCGGTAATTAAGAAGTATATCCACATGGTATAAATTAGATCTTTACCGTAATTCATATTAAAAATGCATTTTCTTTCTCATGGAAATTTTCACTGAACTTGTGTTAAGTTTCACTGAGCTTAACTTGTGTACTGAAGGAGGAACTTTTCAAGTTATTTTGTTCTTTTTTTTTTTTTTTTTGCAAATGGTCTTTTCCCCTTTCGTGTGTAGCCCTCTACCACCTTTATGTTAAAATCTGCAGAAAGATTGTATTTGCCCACGTTGTTGACCAAGTCCCATGCACTTCATGACCCCCGTAGGTATGTCGAGAGTACCAGCGTGGCAACTGCAACAGAGGAGAAAACGATTGTCGGTTTGCTCACCCCGCTGACAGCACAATGATTGACACCAATGACAACACAGTGACCGTGTGTATGGATTACATCAAAGGCAGATGCTCACGGGAAAAGTGCAAATACTTTCATCCTCCCGCACATCTGCAAGCCAAGATCAAGGCCGCCCAATACCAGGTCAACCAGGCTGCAGCCGCTCAGGCGGCAGCCACCGCAGCTGCCATGGTGAGTAGGGACATCAGCTCTCTCTTGTTCGCAGTCAGTACAGCAGAGTGAATGACTAGATCTGACTACAAGCTATTCATTTATTAACCTTAATTTTTTTTTACTTTTTATTTTTACTTTTTGCTGAAGATATGTTTGTTCAGGTATCCCAGACAATACATAACGAAGTTACCGTTCACAGATGTGAGGGTAACTCCTTAAATAGTTCAGATTGCTCCTACCTGTGGCCTAACTCTTAATCCTCTGTCTTATTCTGGATATAGGGTTTCTGAAATTTCTGCTTTGTAAAGAACACCTGTCTCCTCTCCGATTTAACGATACTGCCATTTCCAGTCCTCTTATTTTTTTTGTGTGTGCCATCTAATCAGCCATTGTTCTCCTTCGGTGTGTTCTTTTGCACATCAAGGCTCTTCTCTCCATAGATCTTGCTTTTAACAATAACATAATCTGGAACTGTTTAGGAGAGTTGCTTAACCAAAATCGTTTTTAGGATTAGCTACAAGATTTTGAACAGTGTGCTATCTAGATCGTCTTAAATAACATTGTGGCATAAATGCCATTGTAACACTAGAGAAGCTTGACTATGCCATTATATAGAAAGGAGAAAGACAGCAGTACTCAAGGAAGAAATTGGATCATTTAGAACAGAAACCTATATTCTTAAGGTAAATTTCAATGTGATCTAATAGCTGATTTTAATGAGTCCATTCTTTGTTCTTTGCTTAGCTGTTTTAATGTTGTCCTTTTCTTTACATAAATATATATGACTTATACATTAAAATAGTCATAAAAAACACTGTGTGGTTTTCACAGCACAGTAAAATAATCACGAGAGAGGTCTTTTCTGTGTTTATTTATGGATACTTGAGCAAAAATACAGAAGGCAGACTCTCTCCGCCTCTCTACCTTTCACTCTTTTTTTTTTTCTGTTAGAGTATCTTGTTTGTAATTAACTACAAAGAGGAGTTATCCTCCCCATAACAACTCAGTAGTGCCTTTATTGTGCATGCTTAGTCTTGTTATTCGTTGTATATGGCATTCCGATGATTTGTTTTTTTATTTGTTTTTTCTCACCTACCCAAAAATGCACTGCTGCCCCCATGATGCACCTCTGCTTGCTGTTTATGTTAATGCGCTTGAACCCCACTGGCCCATTGCCATCATGTGCTCGCTGCCTGCTAATTAAGACTCAGTCGGCTGTCAAATCACTGAAGCGACCCCTCGAGGCAACCTTTGACCTGGTACTATGACCTTTCACCTTTTAGCTTGGCATGTAGCTTTATTGTAGATACAAGTTTTTTTTTTTATCAATTTAAAAATATATATTCCTTTTTCTGTTGTAAAATTATAAAGTACAATGAAAAACTGAGTGTGGTTTCCTGAAAAAATTAGTGGAAAGACTCTACTGTGAGTACCTGGACGGATATCATACAATGAAAGATTCCGAAAGCCCAGCAGCCCACATTCAGTTTAACTGCATTGTAGAATGTTCTAGTGAAATACTTTAAGGACATTAAAAATGTATTTTTGACTGTATATTTATGTACCTGTTCGGTTAGCATGGCTTTAGTAATAGAATTGTTTATTTTTTAAAAATATTTGTATAAGTTCAGTGTTTAAGAAAAAAAAAAAAAACTTGCATGCTCTGGGACATTTGCATGTCTAGGTAGGTCTGGGGGGAGGAGGTGAGTGGGATGAGGTTTATTTTACCTGTTCCGGTCATTCTGTACGATTAACTATTAACATCGCTTATACTCGTCAGTGTCCTCATGGAGCTCGCAGTGCAGCTTTTCTTCTTGCCCCAAACCAGTGGCTTCTCACAGGAAGCCAGAAGCATTATGGGACTTAAAACACTTTAACACATGATAACATGTGCTCTTGTCCTAGTGGGTTGTTTTTTTTTTGTTTGTTTTGGTTTTGGGTTTCTTTGGTTTTTTTGGAAAAAAATAATGCTTCCTTTAAAGCTTTTATCTTGCCTTTTTTTTTTTTTTTTTTGGATCCCCTTTAATTTTTGTTGATTGGAATCCTACCCCACCCCCCGGGTAGTTCAGTGCTCTGCTGCTTGCTTGCTCATGCTTCCTAACAATTTTAGCCTTCAACTGATTTTTCTTTTTTCTTTTTCTCTTTTTACTGGTATTTGTTTTTTATACTCGTTCACTAAACAGGGAATTCCTCAAGCTGTACTTCCCCCATTACCAAAGAGGCCTGCTCTTGAAAAAACCAACGGTGCCACCGCAGTGTTTAACACTGGTATTTTCCAGTACCAACAGGCTCTAGCCAACATGCAGTTGCAACAACATACGGCATTTCTCCCACCAGGTAAGGGGGCTAAGCTTGTTCATGAGCGAATCTGGGGAGCTGCAGAGAGCTATGCTGGTAGAGCAGATAGGCCGGGCCCCCAGTGTGCTGTTAGCCATAGATAAGTTGCAAGGTAAGGTGGTCCACAGTAGCAGCTGAAACTGAGGTATCTTATGTGGTTTTCCTTAAATGCGAAGAATCTTAGCATAATGAAAAGTGGATCAAAGATCATTGTGGTGTTTTATAGATTTATTTTTGTTTGTGTAATTCGGAATTGAAATATAGTTCTCTTTTTTTTTTCTCTTTTCCTCAACACCGTTTTATGTCTGTCAAGCTATTTTACGACATTCTCCTGCTGTAAGACCCCTTTGCCTTCACGATTCCAGAGTCCATTTGAATTCTATGAAATGACACTTCCAGTTTTGCTTTTTATTTTTCAGCCTTTTTGTTTTTGAGGTGGAGAGTAAAAGAAAACTGACTCTGATCCAGAGCTCCTAAAAAGTGTGGCAATCAGTACATTGCTTAAAATCATTATTTGCTCATGAGCTGATATTCAGAGAGTCCTAAGTGCTCAGGGAGATTTTTTCTACTAATGAGTTATATATACATTTGTGGCTTCATTGGATTTAAATGTAGTCACATAAACATACTGTAGAACTATCCACAAGGCTATAAAATTTAGAAACATTAATCAGTCATTTAATTACCTGAAATGTATTAATTTTACTCACCCTCCATTTACTTCAGAAAATACATGTTAAACTTCTTATGGTCTTGAATTCAACTAAGCAAAGACTCTAATCCCAAATTCCTCTTTACCTCTTAACTTTTCTAAAATAATTACCAAGGGTTCAGAGATTTATTTAATAAAATAATTTTATCACTAATTAAATTAATTATTGATAAGGTATATATGTCAGAAGTCCAGCACGATTAGTATATTATGCTATATTGATAGCACTTAAATGCATTAGGTTCATAATGCCATGAGAGAATGTGAGAATTTATTTTTGAATAGGGAACAAAAGAATAAATTATATTCACATTAGTTTTTACTGCTGAGCACAACTTTTATACAGTGCATCTCTGAAAGCTGGCCCTCCATATGTAGAATATGTAACAAGATTCAGTGAACTGGGGTATCTGGAGTATTACATGACTTATGATGCATTATGCCTTAGGCACCATGGATGAAATATTTCTACTTAGGAAATAGTTATCTATCCATTTGCACTTTGTCCATTTTAGGATACAGATTAGATCATTTTGATCTGTAGCATATTTATTGCATTCTGAGGGGAAAATCACATTTCTCTTACATTTTATAAGGTTAAAAGTTTTTTCTCAACATATATAGGTTTTCAGAGGTTTCCAGAATTTAATCTTTTTGTTTTTATATAAATTGCCATGCCCCTAAATTGATGCCATCTTCATCAAATGATCTATCAAGTTTTCTATAGTCAGATCACTAAAAAAGTTTTAAGGGATTGTAGGTAATTACCATAATCTCTTTGAAGAAGCTAAAGATTATTTTTGTCAGCTTATTTCATTGAGTAAAACATTGCCATTAGAAGTGAATTTATTTATTTAACATCTATAAATAAAAAAATCTAACTTCCCCCATACATTATTTAGGGAAATCTAACATTTCAGTCTTAATAAATGGGATTTACGTTAGTTTCTCCAACAACATTCAAAGACTAAGGACTTTTCTAAATAAGCATAACCATTCATTGCCTGATATTTATGACAGTAATCTCTCCCTAGAAAGGCTTTTAGTCTGTGGATAAGACAGAACAAAAGATACTAGGTAAGGATCAAGTCGGCGGGAGGGGGGAGAACAGTAAACACATTTGTAATTCAAAATCATACTTATCTCTTCTGGAAATGGAGCGTTCTTAACATAAATAAAGTGTATCACAGTATATGGAAATGTGCTGAAAATGTTAAGATACATTTGCATTTTATAATGAATTTTGCATCAGAGATACTCTATATTTTGTTCTTGATACTTCTAATCAACATGACATAAAATTATTACAGTAATATAAAATTACGTTTATTTGTAAGCTCGCTTTAAAGGCCTTAACCTTTATTAGTCATATAATCAGAAGTAGGTAATACCTTCATCATTCTTTTAAAATATTGTCATTATTTGTCACATTTGCCTATGTCCAAAAATTTGGCTCTATGACATTTAAAGCTTAAAATGGATAGCCCATCTTTACTGTTGCCAAACCACTTTGTCAGACAGCCAGAAAGGAAAGAAATCTGATGCAGAGAATGTAAACTAAAATGCCTTAGGGGCCAGGAAGGATATATAAACAAATGGAGCAAGAAATAAATTAGGAGCTGTGGGGTCTGGAAGGCACTGGGGAGCACAGGCCCAATCTAAAGGGAATGCTGAGTGTTTTGACTTAGCCTTCTATTGCCTCAGTGAAACATTGCCTGGCAGGTTGTACCTGTTGTACACTGCACATCCTTTGTGGCTCCATTTACATTATAGGGTGGTTGTGTCTCTGCCTCCCATGGTTGGTTGTACAGACCGGCACAATCTAATGTAGGGGCCCTGATGCCCAGTATTGCCAGATTTTTAAAATTTTTTTCCCAGATATTTACCTCATTTGGATGGTTACATATGAAATTTCTCAGATTAAAAAAAATGTTAGAACTAATTCAGTTTCTTAAATGCCCTTTGAGAACTACAGGAAATCCATCCTACCACACATTCGTGTAATCTCCTGTATAATACCTGGGAAAAAGGAAGTTTATTTTCCAAACACTGTATTATTCTGCAGATGACTTATATGATTAGAGCACCCCATCTGCCCACAATATAATGATTTGGAAGGTATATTCTGAAGCCTTTTTTTGAATGAAAAGAAAATGGAAGTTGTTTGTTTTTTGCAGCTTAGAGTTTTAGAGCTCTGTAGTCTCTTACTTCACTAATAACCTAAGGGATATGTAGGTCAATTACACTGAAGTTACAGTGAAGCACAGTTGTTTCAGTCATTGGAGGAGATAACTATGTATACAGACTGGGCTGCTGGCAAAAGATCAGGGTTCAATGGCAAGCCAGGTAACTAGCTGAAAACAATTAATAACTTTTAATAACAAAATTGGACTTATGTGGCATCTCCTCATCTATCATCCATCCACGCATGCTTCCATCCAATCATTTATCCATCTGTCCTTCCAACCACCTATCCCTTCTCTCCTCTTTTCCTCCTTCCCTTCCTTCCTCTTTTCCTTCCTCTCCCTTCCCAGTTTTCCATCCATCCATCTACCCGTCTACCCACTCATTGATCCATGCATCCCTCTGTCTCCCCATCCATCCATCTCTCCATCCACCCATCCACCCATCATCCATCCATCTCTGCATCTACCCATCGACCCATCCTCCCAACCATCCATCCATCCATCCATCCATCCATCCATCCATTGAATCAATTCACATTTACTGTACGCCACATGGTATGCCAATATTCACATTGGAGATGGCAAATTTATGACCCAAGGGCTAAATCTAGAATCCAGAAGTGTCTAAGAGTGTTTAAATAAAAACAAAATGTAAATCCTTTACAGGGTGTGCGTACTATCCAATTCCAAACCCCACAACTAGATATTGGCTTTGGGCCCAGTATTTTTTACACAGTATGTTCAAAAGAGCTACCTTATTGAGTATTTGCTCTGTGCCGCACTGCACTGGATACTTAATAAACATTATCTCATTTTTTTTTCTCACAACGACCCCAAAAGGTTAGCGTTAATACTCCCATTTTACCAATGGGTAATTTGGAACCCAGGCAGGTCCAATGATTTGCTTCAAGTTGCATGACTTACAAGGTTTAGACAGAACTAGAAATCAGGTCAGGTGGGTTTGACTTAGTCTCTCATAATCTGTGAGCTCTTTAATTGAAGTCCTCAAAAATGATTTGGCTTAAAAATGAACTAGGCCTTACTGATACCCTGACTTCATGATTGGTGCTTTTATACCCTCCATCTCATTTAAAAGTAAATACAAATACTAGATTAAATTCACATCCAAGCTTCTTTTTTAAATTTTAGAGATATACTACTTTTTAAAAAAATTTTCGTCCTTTAAAATTCAACTAAATATTCGTACAGTTTATGCATAATCTAGGGTCTACTTATGTTGGAGGTATGGATTTCACCCTCAAAATTAGAGTAAGAAATACCACTTTTATTTACATCACTTTATTTTCTTGAATTCAAATGAAGTCAAACTCTAAACTCTAATCTAACTGGGAAATTAGATGCCCTGACTGGGGTCTAATCACTGGGATTCAGGACCGTCTTCTTACATCTTCTCTTCCCTCCTATCCCCACCCCTAAAGAGAGGTCCTGTCCCATCCAGTAGGGTAGACAGGATGCCCGTTCTGCATTCTTCAGTCAGCATTGGTCACTGCTGGTCTGATAATGGCCCATGCTTACATGGTCGTGGTGACACATACATTCCAGGGTTCCCGTGGCTGCCTTGGTGCAGGCCTCTTTGCCTCAGCCCCTTAGCCTCATAAGCAGTCCGCTCCCTTGACAGCCTGTGCCCACGCGGCTATTACGGAAGAACAGACTACTAACCCGGCTACTCACAGACCCTGCAGACTCCCTGCCTCTTTCTTTCCTTTCCCTTCTCCTTCACCATTTTTGCCAACTTACTATCCTCAGAAGCACACCTCTCTTCTCTCCTCCTAGCATATTGCCCTCAGTGTGGGCTGATGATTTTTTTAAAAAATCTAAAAATAAGTTTGCTTTCAGCAACTTTGGCTTTGGCTTGTGTTATAACTTACCAGACACACAGAAACATAAGGCCAGGAAATTTTCCTGGAGGGGGAGGAGTGAGAAGGGAGGTGGCAAAGGGATGGGGCTGTTTTTACAGAAAAAAACAAAACAAAGCCAAAAATTCTCAGCTTGTCGCTTTAATTATAATTAATGAAATTAATGCAGACAGTTTACTTGCAACTTTGCATAGGATTATAAATCAGGCTTGGAAGTCTGAATCCAGCTCCCCACAATGTATAATCTCTGTACACCTTGGGTTTTTGTTTTCATCTATAAAATGGAGATAATGTGATTATTTCATAAGGTTGTGTTTAAATGAGTTTTAAACTGACTTCATAAAACATTCTCTTAAAGCACTATCATAGGCAGGTCTCAGAGTTAGGATAAAGCCTGTAGTAAATAAATAAATAAAGCCTGAAGGTTTTATTTGTTATTTCTTAAATTCAGCAGTGCCATGGAATAGAATTCAAAACATCAAATAGAAACAGAAACAAACTGTGTGAAGCTGTTGCTGTTTTGGATATCAGTTTTGAGAATAATTCAATTGATTGTGAACTTTTAGTCCCAAATGATACACATTTTAGAGGACTTTAAGTCAGCTTAATACTTCTAATCATAAAGAGGCTTGAATTACCACATCCAAATTCAGACCTCCAACAAAATCTCCATTATCATTCTTTTTCTGTCTTCTACTTCTTTCCCTTCTCCTTGAAGTAATTTTAACTGTGCATATACCACATTTGCAAATTACCTTCCTACTTGTTTTCCCTGCATCTTCCAATAGGAATGCATTCCTCAGAAACACCTCATTCTGCTATGCAAGTTATCTTCATAGGGGAAATTTGAAATTGACAAACGCATTCACTGAAAATTTTCCTTGTGTTGAAAATTAAGGGAAAAATTTCAATTGGCTATTTATGCATCATTATTAGTAAATCAACCCATTTGATGTAAAGATGGATATTATGGTCATTTCAAAGTGATTTTTGGTCTTGGTAAGTGGGTCCTACAGCATTATGTCTTCGTTTTTGTGAGTTATTGCACCTGGCTAGTGTTTTCATTGCTGCCTTATGTTTATTTGCTGCGAATCCCTCTCTAAACTGTGTGCATTGGTTATAATGGTAATGAGGAAGGTAATTCAAACTAAAATTCCAATCATAGAAGCTTTAGGCTTTTAGTCAGCTAGGATGGTTAACTCACTTTCTGCATGTGCAGGCTAAATTATGTATGGGATGAAATATAATAGGCAAATTGCAGCATAATAATAAATAGTAAATTTAAAACCCATTACCTGTACAGTATTTAAATTGGCTTTACTATTCCTTGAATACCCCCTTATTGCTTTTCCTTCATCTTTTCATCCTCTCTTTCCCAGTCAGCCCTATTGCCCCACCGAGAGAGGATAATGATTTCACCAGCTCTAGACCCAGGATTAAATTTCGCTTGCTCTACTGTCTCACATTAACGTCTTTGTTATTAGTGGTCTGTTGTTGTTCTCTTCCACAAGTCTGACTCGTAGTAGTAGCAAATTAGATAGAGATCTTCAAGCGTCTTAAAAACTGCCTGTCAGGGTAATATTACTCCACCTGGGCGGATGCCTCTCTAGCTCTATTACCAAGTGTAATCACTGATCACTGTGGCCACAGCCTAATTGTGATAACAGACTAATTGCAGCTGTTCCAGGGACGCCAGTTCAGTAATCCTTGTTTCTCAATGGCAGCTTTGTTTTGTAGGGCCATCTCCGACAAGACTCAATTGGCAGATATTCGTCTAACAAATGTTCATCCCAGATGCTGCTAGTGTTTAAATAGGATGTGCCAAGATTTAGATAGAAATATAAAATCATTTGATATTTTAAAACCTAGAAATCTAAAATAATCTCATAGAAAGAACAGTAGTTCGTTATGTGGGGAAGTGCCCTATACTCGGTAAAAAGAAAAAGATAAAATTATATGTTGCAGTGTTTCTATGTCAGAGAGAACAGGGGCTATATACATAATAGTTTAGCATCACAGTTGAACATTTGAAACCTCAATGCCAGTACCCCATGTGTGAAATTGTGTGTGTGTGTGTGTGTGTGTGTGTGTGTACATACATACACATACATACACATTATCTCCCATTCAGGGTTTTGATTGAAGTCTAACATTTTTTTTTTTTTGGTATGTGAAATATTCAAGAACATTTGCTATTCCAAGAAGTCCTGAAGGTCTAAACCAGCAGTGAAGACCAGTCTGTTTCCCCAGATCCCTATTAATTAAACCAACTTGGGACTTAAGAGTATATCCTCTCTAAATGTTTGCCTTCATTGAAATTCCAAACAAAGGCAATGCAGAAGTTTCACTTTCCCTTTATGCATACTTTATTTCTTGGTATCCCTCCAAATAAAATCCCTGTATGGATGGATGATCACAACCCCTTCCCTGTCTGTGTGGTTGCTGTACAACGAACAGATATAAGGAACAGGGAATGAAAATGAGTGTTTTGGTTTCATTACGTTGTTAAGCCAGTTTTGTGCATTGGATGATCTACCATTTTAATAATAAATAATTTCTCTAATTATTTAACATGTGCTCAATATAAAGAAAATGTTAATCCATTCATATGTTAAAGTCAGAAATAGCAAAGCCGCCAGATGGCTAGTAACCAGATTAAAACAAAACAAAGTACAATATTATTTTTAAAAGAATTAAGCGAGCTTAAACTTTTCCCCCAAATACTTTTACTTGTAGGCAGCAATTAGGAGAAACAAAGTGTACCAGCACACAGTTAAACTGGCTTTTACTCTTCACTTGAGACTAGTTCTAATTGATCACTGTGCTATTGTATGATTTGATTGTGCTGACAGTTACATGCCACTGTTCCCATAATAACAATTTTTCTTCTTTGTTCAAATGAATTTCCTAATTACACGTGTGATGGGATGTTTTAATTCTTTTCCCTTTTCAAATCCACCTTCCTGTTGCAATGCATGATGGGCAGGCTCAATATTGTGCATGACACCCGCTACAAGTGTTGGTAGGTGCCAGCTTTGTTTCTTGATTATCTTAAACCTATGGTGCACCTCACAGCCCCTCAAAATCCACTGCTAAGTTTAACTTTTATCTATTGGGCAAGTCCATTTCCCTTTTACTAACACCTGTCAATTAAATGCCATTTTCTATTTAATTGACACGGACTCACATAAATGTTTTCTTTACACACAAGTTTCCTTTAGTCACCTCTGGTGGATTTTGATCGGACTATGAGTTCTGGTGTGTAAAAAAAAAATCTATATCATAAAAGTAATATATTGTATATTTTTGTAATAATAAATAAGAAAAAATACTTTCATTCAAACAGATAACTGTATATATGAAGTAAATACCTGTATTTTGACTTAGATTTTGAATGTCTGACTGTGAACACTATATAAAATTCTTGTTTTTGACGTAGCAAATTAAGCCTGTTTGTGTCAATTTTCTTGATTTGATGGTAACAAGCTTTTTTTCCCCTTTTTTTTCTCTTTCATCCCCCTTCCCCTTCTCTCTTTGGAATGTTGTCCTGCTTTGCGCTGTGATTGCATGTCACTCGCTGGTGATGATGTCCCGTCACATGGCTTATTGCTGTGATAAATACCATGCCCAATTATCTCCTCCATGTTGCCATGGTTTCCATATTGCTACACTCTTCTGTATGTTTGCTTATATGATTTTCCCTCCGAAAGTTCCCATGGTGCACGGTGCTACGCCAGCCACTGTGTCCGCAGCAACAACATCTGCCACAAGTGTTCCCTTCGCTGCAACAGCCACAGCCAACCAGGTTTGCTAATTTACAGCTTTGTTTCTTAAAAACCAACTCTAATAGGGCTCAATCCAGCAGCCCTTACGCACGTGGCTTTCCCATTGAGGTCCGTGGGAATCGTGTGTACGTGAGGGCTGTAGAGGGTGCTTTAATAGCATGGGGTTTCAAAGATACCTCTTGTTGGCCTACACATTCTCTCTATGATGAGCAGCAGAATGCTTTTATGCCATTTATAAGTGCTCCCAAGTTGTCGCGGCTCCATTTCTAAAGCTACTAAAATGATATTTACACAAGCAATTCTCAGTTGGTCTCAAACATTCAGGTGTCTTGACCAATCAAAAATGCAGGCAATTTTAAGTTTTTATGGTAAACATTTGGTATGTACATTTTCCTAGTTTTTGCCTAAATTCTTAATAAAAACCAAAATGTTTAAATATGTTATAGATGCCACAGATGACCACTCTTGTAAATAGAGTTTGTTCAAAATTCCTTACAGTTTTGTTTGATAAGCAGATTGTATATTAAAAATAAGTTGGTGTCCAAGGTTTGATTCCCAATGCTTTAAATGAGAAGCAAACACAGAAACAAAACCCCTAAGTGCTCGTGTTTCTGTAATTACCCAGCGCAGATTTTGGAGAGTTGTGAAGGAAAAAAGACATCAGATACGGTAAATTGAGTCATTCCGGGTTCCATAGAAGTTTATGGAGTAACAGTTTCACAGATTACTCTTTAAGTAAATGGGGTCTGTTTCAGAAATTTGAATTTTACGATAAACCAAGAATGACTATTTAAAAGAAAATGATTATTAAAATCTTTAATATTTAAAAATTGACATTGATTCAGCCAATGTTCTCTGATCCTATTTTAAATTATATTCTGGAAAATAACAGTTGAATCAAAGTCAAATTCACGTAAAGTGGGTTTTGGCTTTAATGTATGTTTGTTATGAAAGCAAAGTTCGGTATGGTTAATAACATATGAGAACATTTACAGCCAAATCAAAGTTCAGATAACCCACAGACTAAGGTTAAATGTAGCCAAATGAAGCGCAAGGACCAGTCTCAGATGGGAATCAGCATATTGCCCCTTGGGAAGAGAAGGCCAATTAAGCATCTTCTGACTTTGTACTTAAGGCTGTGAGAAGTAGCCGCCCTTATCTCTCCAGTCCACCATGTACTATGGAAGAACTGTAAGCTATTAGTGTAGCCATTAAAAACTTGCAAAAGCAGCACGCCAAAATGGATGTATTTTAAAGTTTCAGACAAGCTTTAAACATTTCTTGGCAAAGAATCATTAGTTTTTCTGAGGCTTGTCAAAATAGCCCTGGATTTATGCTAACACATCAGACTCATTTACAAGAATACTAGATTGTGCATATGTGGCATGTTAGTAAGTAATCTATGGCAGAAATTCCTTAATGGATTCACCGCAATCCTTTTATGATGCAAATCAATGAGGCTGAGCTCTCTGTGTACCATGTATGACTACAGAATTGCTGGTGTAAGCAGAACTATAGCAAAGCAAATTTCAACGTGCCCTGGGCCACCCGGGTTGTAGGGGACACTTTACTTTTTGCATTGTGCTGTGACCATTTCATGCATAATCTTGGGTCTTCATACTGTTTTACAACCAAAAGAAAGAAAAGGGAAATGGATATATATATACACACATATATTATATCTACATATACATACATATGTATATGCCTACAGTATATTAGCAATGCTGGAAATAGCTGATGCCACAAAATGCAGCCTGCATGCATGCAGAAGTTTATAGCTGGCCCTTCATCTGCATCGATTGGTGTTGAAGGTCCTTGGTATGTTTCGACAGCCCCATCCTTGATGCTTCTACACTGTTGGGTGCAACATCCTGTCCTGCAGCAGCAGGAAAAATGGTATGAGAAGCTTCATTATGCTTGGAGCACATTTTCGTGCCATTTGCCAATGCTGTAAAATTGTGTAAAGATGTCAGCTGAGAAATGGAAATAAAATAGAGACATATTCATTTACACTCCAGACTGTGGATTGTAATATGTTGCATTAGTCTAGGACATCTAAATTGAAAGAACAACAAAATGCCTTCATGTATGTGATTTCACGTTTCTCCCATCAATGTTGCTGAGATGGGGTTAATGTGCCATTTTATAGATGAAGAAACGTAGCCGTAGAGTAATTAAGTGCTTGGCTCAAAGTTACACCACCAGGAAATGGATTCACTAGGGTGGGAGCCGTGCTTGCTGTCCTTGGACTGGCTCCGCCTACTGCCCTGCCTCTCCCAGCAAAAACTCTGTCTTGGAGGAGAGTCAGTCTACAAACTGGAAGTTCATAGCTTTGGGGACCATTGAAATAAGTCACCTCTATATTGATTTCTTATTGTATTGTTTCTCAAGTTTTTTAAATCTCTTGCCCATTTATAATGCAATCAGATGTGCAGTCAGGATTCAGGACGATGTTCCGAAATGAACTTAAGCTCTTATCCGGTTCTTTTGAAATGCTCCATTAAAATTCTTACCTGGTACTTTTAATTTGAGAAGAAAAAAAGAAACCAGAAGTTGAACAAAAATGTTAGAAATTGGTTGCACAAAAATAGGCATTTCCTACTTTGATTTCTGGACTAGTGAATAACTGAAACCACAGGTGTGTGTGTGTAGGCCAACAAAAAGGGCTTCTTTCAATTACTGCTGTGCATGAATTTTGGATAGTTTTACTTCTCTTAATTCCTAAAAACTGATAACATTTATAGAATAGTATTTAACACGAAGATTTTTAAAAATGAGTTGCTCCTTTGACATTAAGTTTACATTAACTTTACTGTTACGTTGGCCAGATAAGGACTGTCACCTCACAGCTGAATTTCACTTTTCTTAAAAAAAAATTAATATTAAAATGTTTTCATCTCTTGGTTGTTGGCTTGCTTGCATGGATCATTCATTAAATAATTTTTTATTTGCTAGATACCCATAATATCTGCCGAACATCTGACTAGCCACAAGTATGTTACCCAGATGTAGAATTTCATCACTAAACAGTAAGTTCCTTCTGTAATCTATAGTGTATATTTGTAGTGGTTTTTAAAGCTACCATTTGTATGATGCACTTCAAGAAATTTTGCGGAATTTCAGAGAAAATATGTATTTTATTTTATTTTTATTAATTTAAAATTCAATGTCCTCAAATATTTATCGAACACTTGCCTCATGACTGGCACAATGCTAGAAGTAGAATGTATAAGCAAATGAAAGCTTAGATGAATGAATACATTTATAACAGAGACTATGTTTCAGTGCTTATGGTTTTGCGTGGAGGTAAGAAAGGTCTCACATGTTTATCTTAAGTAGGTTATAAGGCATGTTATTATAAAAATGTATAGTATATATGTTAATATCACTTAAATATGTGTAATTCTTAAGGAAAATAAGTTATGTTTTTATTTCATATTAGCGTGAAGAAAAGATAAGACCTGAAACTAGTATAGATCAAGGGTTGGCAAAATTTCTCTGAAAAGATCGGACCATAAAGATTTGTGGCTGTGTGGGCCATGTGGCTTCTGTTGCCACTCTTTTCTGTTGTAGCTACTCAGCTCTGCCACTCTAGCATGAGAGCACCCGGAGCCGACGTGTAAATGAAACGGTGTGGCTGTGTCTCAATAAAACTTTATTTACAGAACTGGGCAGCTGGCCAGATTTGGCACACTGGTAGTGGTTTGGTGAGCTCCAGTGTAGGTCATCATTTGTTTTATTTTTTAATGTTTTGCTGAATCCTATATGTGAGAACATGTACCCACTGTACCTCATGATTCACCACACACAGGGTTACTCATATATATAGAGTGTGACTTTAAATCGATGTATATACACACTCACACATCTACATACACATACATCCACATATCCAACTTAAGGCACTTCAAAGTAGTCATCTTAGAAGACTGTATAATTCTGAAAATGTTGTCATTGCTCAAAAATAATTTGAAAGGCTTGTGATTTTCCTTCAAACACATTGACTTAGATCCTTGGGAAAGGTGGCCATTTTTCATCCTTAGAAGATATGCTTTATTCAGAATGTACACATTGAAGCTATCGTATATGCTCGGGATATTTTTTATTTATATTTTTATATTTAAAACGAGCCACTGCATTTGAAACTGAATCTCATAAATAAGATGGGTCATCCTGCTTTGTTGCTTCCCTTCATTTATCTGCTCATGAACAATTTACAAATGATTTTTTGGTGCTATGTGTTACTAATGATTTTTTGGTGCTAATGTGTGTTACCACATTAATGAGATAAAGATGAACAGACAATAGATGTTAATTTCAGCACACTCAAATAGAATGAGAGATTGGAACAAATTTCTCTTGAAGCAAAGATGAAGGAATATCTTTTTCCAACAGAGTTAGAAAATAAGTGGCTTTGGGCAGTGATGGTTGCTCTCGAGAGAAGGGAGGAGTAAGGGCCTTTCAGGAGGGGCAGTAAGTGTGTCATGTGAGGAAATGGTGGCAGAGAACCAGTTCTGAGACCCTTTTGATAATAATCTATAGCAAGAGATGGTCAGAGGGTGAGCCCACGCAGGACATTAGGAGAGGCAACATTTGAGAGCAGTCCAGGAAGTAATACCAAGACAGGCTGCCATCATGGATTAAGTTCTTGAAAGTGATGTTTGTCTATTTCATAAGCTTTCTCAATACTAAATTTTCCTCAACAAGAGCCACAGTTTTTAATAAGCACATTCCTTTGTAGTATGTGGGTTTGGATGAAAAGTTCTCCTTTTGACATGTTTTAAAGCTCTGCTTCAAGCTTTTGCAGTCAATTGGGTATGTGGAGTATGTATATCTATAACTATGTTCTATTTCTGAGCAATAATCCCGGATGAAAACAAATGATTCCAAATGGCCGTAAGTTCATCAACTAGCAAACCAGTAAACTTGTCTGTGTTGAATCTTACGCTCTTAATGTTCTGTTTAACAAATGATTGCCGATTTTCATGCATAGTAGTGATAATTGAGCTGCTTTTTCAGTGTAGCAAAATGGTGACTACTTTCATGCTGAAGGTTGTATTGTAAAGTATACTTTTACTGTGTAAAGATCATCTGATAAGAGCAAAGTTCGTGTAAAAACTGGAACTATTAATGTCTAAGTACATTGTAATATCCGTTCCACCTTAATTTGTCAGGAGCATGAGGGATTTATATCTTCCTTGGCTTTAAAGGGGGTGAACCTCCAAACTTTAAAGTATCCAAAAACAGTTACTTAAAGTATAATTTTTTCCCAAACATATACCATGCTAATTCAGCACCCAGATATGAGTCACATTTAATAGGACTTACTCTTGGGTGGATTTGAATTTTATAGGGCCAAACTAGTATTCGTGCGACCCATTGAACTACAGAAGAGAGGAATTAAAGTGAGCTTAAATTCTGTCCCCCAATAATGGTGCTACAAAAGGGCTCTACTATACCATGTCCCTTGGTGCTGCACATATATTTTATACTTTCAGCCCAGTATCGGGTAATATTTGAGCAGAGCCCACAATTTTATTAAGCTGCGAATGTCATTTTATTCTCATAGACATGTAAATGTAGGCCCACTTGCACTTAGAAAGCGTATTTTGTTTTTATATGAAGATGTAACAGCATACCTGTATTTTACACTGTAAACCAAGCAATGCAGTTTTCTGATGAAATATATATTGGACATTGTCTTATTTTAACCAAGATCTTCTCTTTTTAGATTTCCTCTCCGTTTTAACAAAGATTATCTCTTTTTCCCTTGTAGATCATACTAAAGAGGAAAGGACAGTGTGCTTGGTTAGCGTAAAGGACGAGGTCATTAGCCATATTGTATATACCGTCAAGCAACACACACAAAATCCCCTCAGCCACAAGAGATCCACATATTGCATGTTAACCAGAAGAAAAGACAACATGGAAATCCACTGCACACTGTTGCCTATACACTTTGTACATTTAATTGATATTTGTGCTGAGGTGATATTCCTGTCTAAAAGAAGAACAACATTGTCTTTCTTTTCTAGCACAGAGTTATGCATTGAGAGATGCATACCTAATTAGTTTCCTATATATTCATGCCATCTTGAAAAGACAGACTATGGTGTAACCATGATTCTATTATGTATTGGTACGTCTGTAGACCAAGGTATAATTTTTTAAAAATAAGTTTATTTCTTTCAAGGTTTACAAATAACAAAGGTGCACCTTGTATTTAAAATTGCCATTATAGACGAGAGCGTGCATGCACAGTCATTTTTGTTTAAGAGTAATATTTTTAATGTAATAGATTTTAAGACGTGGTGAGGGAGGGATCTGACAGAGATGAATGTGCCAAGCAAAACCACAACTGTGTATCTTTTAAAGCACATCATGGCTTTAAGTACCATGTTGTTAAGGATTCTCATGAAGTGCCATAGACTGTACATCAAATTAGAGTATTATTTCTTCAGTGTTATTGTTTTCAGAGCCACATTTTGTTGCTTATTTGCTAGTACTAATCAGTCAAAGGGCACCATTCTTTTTTTTTCTTTCTTTATTTCTTTTTTTTTTTGGAAACCAAAGCTGTCTCAGAAATGGCCAATTTAACTCTACAGTAACAATAGACAGCACAACACGAACTCTCTCAATACAGATAAACTCACACGTACTGGAGATATATATAATAGATATATATAAAATTATTTTAATGCATTGTAGTGTAATATTTATGCATACTATACTGTGTAACATGTTATTCAAAAGGGATATGCCATTTCTGAGACACGATAACAAAAAAAATGTTTGAGGAAATTATTTTGCTTCTATTTATAGCTCTGTCAAAAGTCAAACGACTATAAATGCTTTGCAAAACTGGTTTCACATTTGCTTAAATGCTTCATCACAGTCACATTTAAAATAGTGACTCTAAACAAAGAAGAAAGCAGCACTGTCATCAGATGCATGATAAACCAAAATATGAAAAATGGGAAATGTTTAATTAACCTAGTAATCGGGTGGGTTAAGTACATGGGTGAATTTTATATGTGATTTGTTTTGTTTTGTTTTGTTTTGTTCAGATTAACTGCTTATAGCCTTAGAAAGCCTTTTACAAAATTAAAAAAAAATAGATGTGCATTCAGTTTTTAAGAATGGATTCATCCAAAGGAATTCCTTTTTTGTGGTTTGGATGTTGCAGCTAGTAAAGGATATTTTTGCTCTGATCGGCAGTTCTAAAAATTGCTGATGCCGGGGCCAGGTCACTGGTAGCTCTAGTGTGGAATGGGAGAAGCGAAAGTTCAGTTATAGAACTTTCCATACTTCCAAGTTTACTGCAAGTTTTTATGCTTGAGAGAGATGCTTTCTAATATAAGACTGATGTGTTGATTTTACTGATTGTACTGTACATCTATTAAAGCCTTAGATTATTACATTACGGGTTGGAACCCATACCAATGTAATTTCAATCATGTTAAGAGAGTAATGGTGACTTCACATGTTATTGTAGTTAGTTACATTATAGAATATTACTTATTTTTCTTGTTAAAATGTAGTTTTTCATTTCCTACATTTATTAGATTTCATTTTCTATTAACAATTGAATACCATTTCAGTTTATAGACTCTTGTTTTATTAGATTTTACCGATGAATTTTTCAAAATACAAAAAAAAATTAAAGTAGTTTTTCCTTCATAACATACTCAGTTTTGAATTACATGTAGTGTCATACGAATATTCGTATTATTGTTAACTAAATGATTTATATTTTACTGATTTAATATTAAAGTGTAAGAATGTCAGTCATTGTTAGTTCTTGTCTAGTTTTCATTAAAAGAACAAAGATCTTTTATATGGATATCTTATAAATATATAATCATTGCTAAGTAAGAAGTTAAGTTGTTGCTATCGCAACAATCCTGGCAGACAATTGAGTAATATTTTGATGATTTATTTTGTTTGTAATTAGTTATTATAAGAAGATCTAGATCCTAGATATTAGAATAAAATTTATTTTCTACTGTATCCATTTCAAATGTTAAAGTATTGTTTAATATTTTTGAAATCCCTGAATATCAGGCCTTGTTATAAATAAGCTGCATAATCAATAAATAGAACAAGGGACTTTTTGTTGATAATCCAAATACTCAAAGTTTACGTAACGAGAATTATAGCGTGTGTGCAAACTCTTGAGGGTTGATTATGCTGCAATTTAGCATGTTGGAAGGTCTAGAGAGAAGGTTGACTTTTTGCACTTCTGTATATAGTCAAAAGAGAGAAACCTGTATAATAGTAAGATCTTATTTTGAATAAAAACGTCTATAATTACAAGGAGTTTTGTTAAGGCTAATAAAATGACAGACTGAGCAAAATTGCTTGCAAAAGTGGTACAGAGTTAGCACTCCATACCCCTTCAAACATGTTGCTTTGCTTTATTGTGGACAGCTTGTAGTTTGCCAGGATTTTTTCAGCTGGAAAGATACGCCATCCTTCCGAGATCTCATGACTGACAAAAACTCCATTGGGCCCAATCTGCCTGAAGATCATTACCAAAACTAGCAGGTACTGCAACCATTAAGGTGAAATCATGGATCAAATATTCCTTACATTTTTCAAAACTACTGCATGTTTAAAACTTCAACGAAAAACAAAAAGAGAGAAAGAACTATACTAAGGACATATATTATACAAATCGGTTTCTGCCAATTTCAGTGGTTTATTGTTCACACACACACACACACACACACACACACACACAAATCTTCAAAACAAGTATTGACTCTCACAAAATTTAAACCATAAACAGGCAAACCAAACAGCACACCGTAGCTATAGTTGTTATGTGATTGTTTTTTAATTGCTGTAGGATCCTGTTCTTTCAGCAGGTGAAAAGATAAAACACAGTTCAAATTTCACGGTTTTCATTTTCAACTCAGAAGCACTCAAAAAAGCAATGTGATCATGGGCACTTGTTTAATGAATTCGTGGATCCAGCCTTCACTCCCGCTGGCCGCACTTAGCCCCAACCCCACCGCTTTCATCTGCTGAAAGGACAGATGTGCTTGGTTTTACTCTTATGTAATCACAACTTACTTTCTGCTTGTAGTTGCTTAAAATTATGTATTTTGTCTTGGGCTGCAATTTGTTTTATGCTTATTTTATTATTACTGCAGTAGTTGACTTTGCTGTATGGAAAAATAAAGTGAAATTGCCCTAATAAAACTTCTCTTTCTTAAGTATATTTGTGTATCTGAGACTGAAGAGTAAATTATTTGTGCGCGTTTCGAGTATCCGGGCCTGTCTGTCTTAAGGAACATATTGATATGAAAATTCATTATCTGGTTTTAACTGATGGTAGGGAAGGCACTCACTATTTTTCTCATTAACTGTCCTCTGATACTGAGCGTGAGAATCTCCATTGTGACGCATCGCCCTGTGTTTTCTGAAACATCTTGCCCTCTCTTCCCCTGACACTTGAAGTGCTTGCTGTTGGATACTATTTTGAGTGTAGAGGAGGAAAACCATGAGCGGTGGGGGAAAGTCTCTTATCAGTTCTAGAGCACTGTCTCTCTATTAAAGAAATTCTCTTTTTCTGACTTCCTCGGGAGACGAGGGCTGGAAATCAGGCCTTCTGAGAGTATATTTCAACAATGAAATAATGTTGGCACTCGATTCAGAGGGATAAAAGAGGTTACATGCAGCTGAGGCGAGGCCATGCCTTAACTCGTGTGTGTGTGTGTGTGTGTGTGTGTGTGTGTGTGTGTGTATTTTGTACATGAGAAGTTAAAAACCTGGCTGAAGCGAGGTCTGGCATCCCATACAGCTTCCCAATTTGCAATTTCCATAAATAGCCAGTGAAATCCAAAGTTCCAAAGTGAAGAAATTAGTTCATTTGTTCTGTTAGTGCTGCTTTCTGTCTGTATTGGGCCAAAGCCTGCAAATTCTCCTTTGTGCATCAGTGCTTTTTTTCTCTAAAACTGACTGCAGTGGAAGTAAGTGCATTATTTATAATTAATACAGTTCTGCTACTGGCTGAGTTCTATAGAACATTCCTGTTAGCCTCACTGGACCCAGCTATTCAAGGTACCACTTAATCAAAAATAGAGTAGCTGTCCTGGAGATGATTATATAAAGCAGGAGTTTATAATATTTTTGAGTGACTTCAAAACATCCAACT
This sequence comes from Hyaena hyaena, assembly GCF_003009895.1. Classification (NCBI taxonomy): domain Eukaryota; kingdom Metazoa; phylum Chordata; class Mammalia; order Carnivora; family Hyaenidae; genus Hyaena; species Hyaena hyaena. The sequence continues at coordinate 46,853 of NW_024081615.1, read as the reverse complement.
CTCTGCAATTAGTGATGGTAATTTGGGTATCTTTTAATCGAAAAAGAATTTCAGTAGTGACCAGCCATGGTAAGTTTTCAGTACTTTAAGTGATGCCGTGTTTTATTAATCACAGTGGAAAAATGGTGTTTGAGATGTTTGTTTATTTTCCAGACACCACCAGTTGTTCAGAAGGATCTATTACTACAGGGACCACTAGGGGTCCTCAGCTCACAGGATGGGACCCTGTCTTAGAAGTCAGTTACTTCTTTCTTCTTTGGGGAGCAAAATCATTTGCTAGAGCTATTCTTTCATTAAAGACCCTTGACACTCACAGAGTTTACACTTGGGAATTATTCTGGAGGTCAGTGACACCTAGCAATCTATAATGTCACTGAGGCACACTCTGACCAGTAGTTTCCTTCCTATAGGAAATAGTCACTTAACATTGTAAGCAAACCTTGTGGGCACTCAGCAACAAGATTTTGTTATGTTTTAACTTAGTTTCACTCCACACTCTAATGAGTGTGAGGCACTCACTTTAATATTTGACGTACTCTGTGTTCTGGAGAAAATAGTGTGTTGAGATACTATTAAAAACTTTTGAAAGCCTAGAAGGTGCCTGCTTAAACTGTATTAACGTCATGGAGAGCTCCACAGATGTGCAACGGAGAGATTTAAATGTCAAGTAATTTGTTTTTGAGTTCTCTTGATCTGTCAATACAACATCGGGCCTCACTGAAATGACTTTAAAGAGACCCTGGGCCATTGCCAGCGTTGGACCCAGCCATCGCTAGAAGGGGCCGTGGCCCCACCGGCACTTGGGGTGGCTGGGAAAGCTGAAGCTTCCTTCGGACTGTGGCTGTGGGAGGCCACGCTGGGCCACAGCTTCCCCTCCAGACTCCTTAGGGGTTGGACTCTAAGTTCTCCCAGGAGCTCGAGAAGAGCAAGATCCAGATGTGTGCTGTGCCTGACCTGGGCCTGGGGCTCCAGAACTCTTCTTCACCCAAGCCCTACTGCCATGCTCCCTCGGAGATGTTGACACTTGTGCTGAACGCCTGTCAACCTCAGCTGCCCTCCCCAACCCCTCCCCCCTCCAAGGGTCCCAGGCAACCAAGGCAGAGCATACCCCTTTGTGTCTTTTAAGAAATCTGACCCCCAGTTCTCTTCCTTTTTGCTGCCTGAGCTTTTTGTCTGCTCATGTAGGGGTTTTTGGGGGGGTTTTTTGTTTTTGTTTTTTTTTGCTAATGAAATGTTGGGAAATAGAACACAATATAGCCTCCCCTCGAATCCATCATTTTAGGAACAGATAGCAGTGGCAGTTTAGAACACGGATTAAACCTGTTACTATTAGTGGCCTGATAGGGTCTTTCAGAAAAACGATCTACTGAAGCAAGACTGGTCAGGTCCTTGCTCTCTGACTGGGTTTCGTGATGACAAAGTGTAGAATTTCTTTTGTGACAGAATAACCCAGGAGGTTTATTCAGGGTGGTTGGGAGCCACCAGGCCGTTATGTAAATTCTAACCGCCACTCTCCGTCCCATTTGCCCCTAGGTGGAATCCCTCACCTTGGAACTTAGAAGAGCTCCATGACCTGACGGGGGTTAAACTGCAGCTTCAGGTGGGCTTCTGAACCGCAGTGGGCTCATTTTCCCTTGAGGAAAAGTAGAGCCGTTGCAACCGCTGCCTCGCCGCGGCCATGAATAGATGTCTCAGCACATAGAAAAGCAGCCGTAGAAGAAAACGTGTTCTCTGCAGGAGAGTCTCACATCTGTGTGACTCCTCAGGCCCAACTGCCTGGTTTATTAAATCTGTTCTGGCCCTAGATACACAACTATGGGGTATGAAACACTGAATTATACCACCCAAGTTGTAACTGAAAGGCAGTTGGTTGGCCTGGGATAGATTGCCTCTGTAGACAGGATGTACTCACAGGAGAACACCAAGTTCATCGTAGACTTAGAAACCAGCAGTCACCATGACTCTGAAGGTCTGGAAATAAGTGAACATTCTGCAGAAGTACATACTTGAATTCAGAGCAAGGAAGTGCCAAAGAACCAAAAATTCAGCTAAGCGGATCTCCAAAGTCCATTTAGAATGGCACACAGTGCACTGGTCTGGAAGACATGTCAAGCCCCTTGCCTAAAGTCATACAGTGAGAGAAGCAAAGTTAAGCAGAAAACTTAGACCCCACTTCGACTCCCAAAGTCCCATAATATAACATGATTTTAGGTTTAGGATGAAAGTGGAACTTTAAGGCTGCAGGAGAGGCTGAACAAAGAAGCCTTAGTAATTGGCATTTAACGAATTAACAAAGTCCGGGCCCTGAATAGGGTCTTAGTAACAAGAAGAACCTTAGTGTATGCCCTGCTCTGCTTTACTCCTGGGCCCCTTTCTTTTCACAAGTGCAACCAATTCCCACATGTGGACTTCGGTGGGCTCTGATGTGTCACATCTGAGGGTGGGAGAAGGTTACGGAATTGGGGCACATCCTTGGGCATGATAAAGACAGGTCCTAGCCAGGGAGACCAGCATCACAGAGGCTAGTAGGAAACAAAGCACATAGCAATAGATTATAATCTCCTCAATGACTATTTGTTGGACGTGTATGGAAAATTTGCTTAAATTCATAAAAGTCAAAGCTATGCATTAGAAATTGCAGTGAGGCTCTGGGAGGCGGGGGAGACTCTGCAGTGGTCAAGGGCTCTGGAACAAGACCACCAGGATTCATCTCTCAGCTTTCTAACCCTTTGAGTTCCTTTACCCCTCTGAGTGACTGAGTGACTGAGTTTCCACCTTAATAAGACAAATCATAAAAAGAGTATTTACCTTGCAGGGTCATGGAGTTGTTCCCAGACTTTGCTTCAGTTTGGAATTATCTGGGGGATCTTAAAAAGGTATTCATGCTTGGTCCCTACCTCTAGACCTTCTGATTTAATTGCTGTGGAGGAAATGACCGGGTTAATATTCATAAAGTGCTTAGAACGGTACCTGACATATAGCAAGCACTTGATACATGTTAACTATGATCGCTCTTTTATTATTAACCATTCTGAAAATTACTACACATGATCTTTAACTTTCTGTCCTAGTTCTTAGGTTACACAGCCCTTTGCAAGGAACCATGCACACACTGTATGTATTTGTGTTCTTTGCAGTTCTATCTTTCCTGTTAAGTAGTGAAACTTTATCTTCCTCTAATTCACCACAGCTTTTGCTCGTTGCTGCACATATAGTGAACATTTCAAAAAAAGAATCAAGGACTTTCTGACTCATTCTGAAAATTTGTACTTCATTTTCCAGCATGATATGACCATAGAGTGTACCTAAGTCATGTCAATTTGAAAGTGACAGTTTAGACATATCTAAGCTTAACTTTTTGAATTTTCCCTGTATAAAATTGTGCTTAAGAGCAAATAACAGAATAGATGCATTAATCATCATAAAAAGTGTGCCTTTAAACAATGCATTTAAAGTACTGGGGCACTTGGGTGGCTCAGTCAGTTAAGCGTCCCAACTTCAGCTCAGGTCATGATCTCACAGTTTGTGGGTTCGAGCCTGCTTTGCATTCTGTATCTCCTTGTCTTTCTGACCCTCCCATGCTCACTCTGCCTCTCTCTCTCTGTCTTAGAAATAAATAAAAACATTAAAAAATTTTAAATAAAAAAATTTAAAAAATAAAATATTGTACTAAATTTATCAAAATAATATTTCTAATTACATCTGAGTGACCCCAATATATTTCCATGTCAGTTTTTATTGTAGGTTTATTTTTGATGCTTAAATTAGCACTGACTCAGCAATATGAACACACACTATAGTCAGAATCTAACCATGTGCCAAGGCATTGTGCGAGGCTCTCAGCTACTAGATTGAATGGGAACAAGTTCACAGAGCGATAACTAAAATAAGATGTATAGAACACTGAAGAGACACTGATCTATTACTTTTCTCCTCCCACAACTGTCCTGAGCCCTTTAACTGTAACACAAATTAGAACAAAATTAAATGAAAATTACTCTCTCTGTGAATAATATGACTACCCTACTCATTACCCAACTCTTTTTATCCCTAAGAAGTAATCTGAATATTGAAAAATTATGTATGATTGAATATGCTAATTGCAGCATTTTTTCTATTGGCAACACCGAAGAACAGTCTTTGTTTCAGTAGTTAGAAAATGACTAAGTAAAGCATAATAGAGTGTTACATAGTTAAAATCATCTTTTGGAGCATCTGGGTGGCTCAGTGGGTTAAGCATCTGACTCTTGATCTACACTCAGATCTTGATCTCAGGTTTGTGAGTACAAGCCCCGCATTGGGCTCCATGCCGGGCTGGAGTCTATTTAAAAAAAAAAAAAAAAAAGACTAAAATGAAAAGCATTTTTCAAAAAAATGATTTAATTGCATAGTAAAGTAATATTAGTGGTCAGATTATAGGAGACTTTTTTAATTGGGTTTAAAAATTTCATTGTTTTAGTAAATGTTTTTACTAAATTTTAATTATTTAAATTACTTCCTATACTTTTCCTTTATTTTTTACTTTGAATCATTTACATTGTTTCTTAAATCGTCCACCCACTTAAGTGATTCAGTTTGCCAGATCCAGAATATTAACATGTCTTACAAAACATGCACTTTACCTATCACCGTTAGTTGAAATTTATATAAGATATCTTGCCAAGTGAGTAAAATATGTATGTTGTTTTAGCGAAGAGTAGTAAAAGGATATGAATAAAACCCCTGTGAGTACAATCTTTGATCACAGTGCTCTAAACTCAAACTAGTTTCTGTGACTCTATCATCTCCGATTTCCATTTTATTTATAACACAAAATTCTGTCTCAAATCAGTCTATTTGTTTAGGTGGTTTTCTCCTCCCCCTCCTGTCCTCTGAAAGATACCCTAATTCACATCAAAATTGGTTAATATATATTATGATTTTATTGAAGACGATAACTACGTGTCTTAAGGATCCTTCTGCTTTAGGAAAATCTGCTAGCAGGGTAATTACATTAACCAGGGAGATGAGGGCAAGGCACTGCTTTATAAGGAGGCGGCATGTGGGCAGCCCTGAGTGATGTAAAGGAGGCATAACATTACCTTGGTGGCGTACCTTTTCCAGAAATCTTTCCTGGTGAATGCGGACTCATCCTTTCCGCTCCGTTGAAGACCACTGCATCCAGAAACGTCATTTTCTTCCCTCCTGACGTCATGAAGGGGACATCCATTATTTCTTGCTCTATTTTCACAGGGCTTATTGCGTTTCCCTCTATTTTAGCACTTTCTTTTCTTCTTCCTGATATTACAGGTTTATTTATTATTTACAACTCTGCATCTCCACTAAGAAAGGTGCCTTTCTACCAGGAGGGAGGAGCCAGTCTTCCTCATCTCTGAATGGCACACAGGGGTAGCACCCAGTTTTGTATTTAGTAGGCACTGGTTGAGTGGCCATTTACTTAAATTTTAACTTAATGTATCTCCTAGCCTCAATTGAAAATGGGGATCAGGAGCATTCTTTCAACCTCAGCTTTTCAGGCCATGAAAGCCATACAACCACTGAGAATCTAGAAAAATTGATAGAATCTTAGTGTCTGACTTCAGCTCAGGCCATTTTTTTGAAAAATAGTCTGGAGGAAAGAACTGGTATTTAGCCCCAAACCCACTCTGAACCTTCTTAACTGTACCGCTAAATAGAGTAATTTACAATGTGCTTAATTAGGGGAGACTGAGTGGCTCAGTCTGTCAGGGTCCGACTTCACCTTAGGTCATGATCTCACAGTCTGTGGGTTCGAGAACAGCATTGGGCTCTGTGCTGACAGCTCAGAGCATGGAGCCTGTTTCTGATTCTGTGTCTCCCTTTCTCTCTCTGCCCCTCTCCTGCTGTACTCTGTCTCTCTCTCTCTCTCTCATAAATAAATATTTAACAATTAAATAAAAAGAATGTGCTTAATTAAAACTTTCCTCCCTTCTTGCATAAACACTCTGATTTCCAAACTCATTATCTATGGAGAGGAGAATGTAGGAAGGAATATTCTAGTATGTATGGTATACCTCATGAACATATTCTCATAAGGAGTCTGTGGTGAGAGAACAAACCTTTACAGTATTTCTGTAATCTTTGAAAAGATTTCTAAGTCTGAGAGTGAGAGTCTGTTGCCTTGCATGCAAATGTCTTTCCCTGTCATCTGCTGAACTGCTTTTATTTATATATTCCTTTTCCCAGGCTCCTCAAGTCTGTGTTAATTAGCATCAATAGCGGAGTGTCAGAGGCACATAAGCTACTTATTTGTGAACAAATTATAAGAATTGCAACAGAAATTGATTTGTACAGAATATACACCTACAGTGTGAATGCTTTTTAATATATTTATCTTGTTTTAATTAGTTGGTTTATTTTTCTTCCATCCTGTTCTCTTTATATTATTTCACAAGGCTCTGAGCTCTGATCATTATTTTTGGCTCCTCGGCTCCTGGCAGAACCCTCCTATGAAAAGGTGTATTGAACTATTATTTCATCTTATGTGACTTGAAAAGGTCTGGAACGCCACTACATTCCCCTACAAACAATTTTCCCACCTGTTTACTGCTAATTAACAACCACTGAATAAAAGATGAAAATTTTCATTTTATACTTAATGAGATTTAAATACTTCAGGAGACTTTGTGGGAAAATGACTTAAATTCATTTCTTTCTCTTCCTTCCTTCCTTCCTTTCTTTCTTTTGTCTCTCTCTTCATCCCTCTCTCCCACCGTTTCTTCACCTTTTTATTTTTCTTGTTCTCTCTTCCAAGAATTTAGAGAATTCTAATCTGTGCCATGCACTGTGGTAGACACTGAGGACAATATCCTTAATCTGAATCAGTCTTCATGCTCAAAGACCAAAAAGAAAAGTTGGAGAGATAGATGTCAACCAATAGCTGCAATTCAAACAGATAACAAATTCTAGAAGACAATGCAAACTGCTGTGGAGAAGAAAGAGAAAGATCCCTGATTCCTAAGGAGCAATGCAGAAGAGCCAGGAGAGGAATCTGTGCAATGCACACTCCCTCAGCTTTACAGGGTTCACAGTGGTTTTCACTGTCCTGCAACTTTCTAAAAGCTTTCTCATACACCTTTGATAAAGTATTATTTGCCTTCCGTAGTTGCACAATAACCAAACCTTAAGTTTGTTAAGTCAAAGATGTGACAATCACCTGAGTTTAGGTCCCACAAAATCTGACAGTACTTTTTTTATTTAACTTGAATTGATTGGTGTGTTGGCCTAATGTGGATATCTTTTTCCATTCTCTGATTTGCCAATATCAAGTGCATCCCCACCACCTGCCTGGGTAAATGGTTATGACATTTTATTTTATTTTTTATTAATCTAATTTATTATCAGATTGTCTTATATGCAACACCCAGTGCTCATCCCAACAAGTGCCCTCCTCAAGCCCCATCACCCATTTCCCCTCTCCCCATCCACCTTCAATTTGTTCTATGTATTTAAGTGTCTCTTGTGGTTTGTCTCCCTTCCAATCTGTTTGTAACTCTTTTTTCCCCTTCCCCTCCCCCATGGACTTCTGTTAAGTTTCTCAAGATTCACATGTGAGTGAAAACGTATGATATCTGTCCTTCTCTAACTGACTTATTTCACTCAGCATAATACCTTCCAGTTCCATTCACTTTGCTGCCAATGGCGTGATTTCATTCTTTCTCATTTCTAAGTAGTCTTCCATTGTATATATAAACCACATCTTTTTGATCCATTCATCCGTTGATGGACATTTAGGCTCTTTCCATGTTTTGGCTATTGTGGAGAGTGCTGCTATGAACATGGGGGTACATGTGCCCCTATGCATCAGCACTCCTGGATCCCTTGGGTAAATTCCTAGCAGTGCTACTGCTGGGTCATAGGGGAGTTCTAGTTTTAATTTTTTGAGGAACCTCCACACTATTTTCCAGAGCAGCTGCACCAGATTTCATTCCCACCAACAGTATAAGAGGGCTCTCATTTCTCCATATTCTCGCCAGCATCTGTAGTTTCCTGATTTGTTCATGTTAGCCACTCTGACCAGTGAGATGGTATCCAGTGTGGCTTTGATTTGGTTACAATATTTTTAAATAGAAATAAAAGAAATTATTGAAATGCTTACCTCACTGAGTTTTTACAAACCCAAAAGACAGGACTTATTTATCAGTCTTATTTCAAAATGAATATTTAAGGTTGAATGAGTAAACTAGATCACCACAAAATGTAGACCTCAATTTGGTCATCAGCATTAACATTTTATTTTTTCCTCCAGCGTTGTTATCAAGAGAAAATGGATTGATTCTAAGTAGGTATTATTTTTCTTCCCTTGTGTACCCTCTGGGTGGAAATCCCCAGAATCCTGAAATGAAAGAAACTCTGGATAGCCACTCCCTTTACCTTGTTAATTCCCAAATTACAAGCCTCTCATAATTGTAAAGTCCTCTCATAATTGTAAAAACACTTGAACAAACTAATCAATCATTTTGTATTCTGAGAGTCTGTAAAGATAGTAAATTGACGAATTACTAGAGTCTAACACTTTCAACTAAAGAACAAATATTTATTGAATGATTGTTCTGGGCTTAGTGTGTGCTTATGGAGTTGAAACAAATAAGCCACTGTCCCTGCCCTGATGGAAGTCATAGTTCAGTGGAGAAGAAAGGTACAAAGGCATAACAGAGGACCTAGAAGCCTCTAGGTAACAGGGTGATTGGTGGGGTCAGGCACTAAATCTCGCTTGGGATGCTGCAGGAAGCTCTCCTGGGGGAGTGCCACCCGGATGAGCAGTGGTGTCTAAGGCAAAAAAGAGGGGAGGGCATCTCAGGCAGAAAAGGCCACCTTAGCTAAGGCACAGAGGAAATAAATAGGAGACATTGATGCCATTATCACATAAACTATAAGGCACAGAGCAGTAAATAGGAAAGCTGGATAAGCTGGATGGACCTCATGGGTCTCAGGAAAGAATTTATACGTTCAGAGGCCAGCTCTAGACAGATGGAATATTCTGGTTGCCACTGGCAGAGGGTTTGTGAAGGTAAAACTAGAAGCAGGAAACCCAGCTCTTAGTTATGAAACGTGATGGTCAGAATTAGGGTAAGAAGCAGTTAGAGCCTTCTAGGAAGCAGATGCCAAGATGGACCAAACCTGCAAAAAACATGCTGGAGAGAAAGCCAGAGAAGGTGGTCAGGGCCCGCAGATTATGCCGTCATCTGACACCTGTGAAGAAAAAGGGGAAGGAAGGAGGAAAGGGTAATAACAGTTTCAGACTACAGCGCAGTTGCCGGAAAGTTTCAGCCAGGCTAACCTCCAAGCCCAAGGGACCTATTTAAAAAGCCCCATATTTTGCTATTATGTGTCTGCATTTTGCGTGTGAGCAGGGCGTGTGGGAGAGATAGGCTTTATTTTACAGTTCGGTGGAGGCAGGGTAGGGTGGTGGAGACTGGTCGGAAGATAGCAGGTGGCCCAGGAGGGACTGGCATTTGTACTGGGACTGGGCCGGGGTAGGGCTGCCTCAAGCTTGTTGGGAAGGCGGAACTGAGGCCAGCCCCTACTGAGACCTACCTAGAGAGGTGGGGATGGGAATGAGGGGCCACCCTGTCTCCAGGCTGGACAAGAGGCCCTGGCCCTGCCTCATTTTCCCCTTATGGGACCTCAATCCCACCTGTTCACTGGGCCTTATGAACCCCATACCCGCTGCCCTAATGCAGAAGAGAGGCCTAGGCATGGGAAGGCAGTGGACAGGATGCCTGGGGACATTTGGGAGCACAGGATAGGACCCAAGGTGCAGAGAAGGTGGCAGCCACCTGGGCAGTTAGCTCCTGGAAGCGATGACCACGGAGAGAGCCATACGTCTCAGGGCACCTGCAGAGCCCCAAATGGCCACTTCCATGAGAAGGACCAGGGCCCCCTGCCAGGCACTTGCCGCGCGCTGGGCTGGGCGAGGGGTCAGCGGTTTCCAGCACAGGGCCGTCTCCGAGCTCTGCCGGGCCCTGTGCTTCTTCACCAGCTTGGAGGACTTCCCGTGCACCGACCTGTGGGAACGTTCTGGCTTTGAGACCACCCTCAGGATGGAGATGACGCCGCTCTACTCGCCTTGCTGGGCCGGGGCCTCGCCCTCGCGGCAGAGCACTGTGATGTCGCGGGCGGCCTGTCCCGCAGAGGCTGCAGGGGTGCGGTGAGGCGCAGCAGTGGGCTCGCGTCAGGTGCCAAGCGTTCATACGCTTCACCCTGAGCTGCAGGAGCTGCTCCTCCTCAAATGTCACGATTACTTTGGCACTGGAGGTGATGGCCTCGACGGTGACGTCATAAGAGCTGGCTGCCAGCACCAAGTTGGCCTATAGGTAGTCGACATCGCTCCTCTTCTTCCAGTCTGCCAGTGCCACGCGCTTCTGCTCCTGAGCATCTCCTGCTCAGGCCCGACCTCGGAATCCTCAGGATCCTCTCGAGGCACAGGGCCACTCTGGGGGGAGGGTTGTGGAGGATGCTGTTCGAGGCCTTGGTTGTACTTGGCGTCAACAGGGGCCGTAACCATCTCGCCCACATCCATGACTTGTACACTGCGGTCCGGGGCCTCGATGGCATCATAATAGCCCAGGTTACCACCAGCTTGGGCTCCTCCTGAGCCTGTCTGCTGTTCTCCAGTGAGCTCTGCAGTTTCAGTGCCTGTGCCCTTGGCTGGGTGGCTCCAGCAGGGTGGGCCCAGGACCAACGTCTGCTTCCTCAATAGTGGATTCCCCAGGATGTCCAGGCATTCCTCCAGGCCAAAACGGGCTTGGGCTCAGGCTCCAGGGTGGACAGGAACCCTCCAGCCAGGGCCAGGGTCTGGTAAGCTTCCTCCCTGGGGGCTGCCCCAAAACCAGAAAGGTGGTAACATGCTCACGTCTTCCTTATCCTACTGGCCTTTCTCCTCCTTCCCCACGTCTTCCTCCTCCTCCTCTTCCTCCTCCCCCACTCCTCCCCCTCCTTCACTTTGCATCTTCCACCCTCCTCATCCTGAAGACCTCCTGCATCTTGAAGTCCTCAACTGTTGGGATGCCATCTGACAAGGGGTTAATTCATATCCAAAAATATGTAAAGAACCCATACAACTCGACAGAAAAAAAATCCGCTTAAAAAATGAGCAGAGGATCCGAATAGGCTTGCTTCCAAAGAAAACACAGATGGCCAACAGGTACATGAAAAGGTACCCGACATCACTAGTCATCAGGGAAATACAAATCAAGACCACAACGAGGCAACATCACACGGGTGTTACAATGGCCATTATCAAAAAAGAGAAGGAATAACAAATGTTGGCAAGGATGGGGAGGAAAGGGAATCATTGTTCCCTACTGGTGAGGATGCAAATTGGTGCAGCCACCGCAGAAACAGGATGGAGTTTCCTCAAAAACTTAAAAATAGATTAGCACACAATATAGCAAAATGAGTGAAGGTGGTCCAAAGATATAAACTTCCAGTTATAAATAAATCTATACAATGTACAACACGGTGACTATAGTTAATAATACTGTGCTGTATATTTTTGAAAGTTAAAGAGTGGATCTTAAAAGTCATTATAACACGAAAAAAAGATAATTCTGTCTGGTGATGGATGGTAACTAGATTTATTCTGGTGTTCATTTTACATTGTGTACAAGTAGTGAATCATTATGCTGTACAACCGAAACTAATATAATGTTATTTGTCAATTATATTTCCATTAAAAACAAGTATTGATAAAAAGTATAAAAATTAAAAGACTTTATTTTCCCACTATTCTATGTGATTCCCCCCCCCCACCCCCACAAAATGAAGTAGCTCAGGGGAAACAGCCTTGGCGTGAATGCAGTGGGGGATTAAGGGAGGAAGGAACTAGGATTGTCAGTCAACTCTGATTCCTGCACAGCTGGAGATCTAAGAGGTACGTATTCATGGCCACTACAGGGATGGGAAAGAACATATAAAGCATAGAAGTCTGAAGAAGTGTGATTTGTGATTGGATATGGAGGGAAAAGAGGAGGAAAGACACAGGGTGGCTCTGAAGTTTCTGTGCGACCTAGTGCAAAGCAGTACAACTGGTGGCGAAAGAATGGGGGATATGATAGGGATGGAGAGAAATGCCTTTGTTATCAGATTGAATCTTAAGTGTGTTTGGAATATTTATGTGGATGCAACTGGGAAAATATATCTGAAGACACATGGGCCTTACGTTTATCCTCATCCTCAGCTATATGGATATATACAGATGTCCATAAAGATGATGCTATTTGCTTCCCCGAATATCAGATTTAAGAACATTCAGACTGAGGCGCCTGGGTGACTCCGTTGGTTGGGTGGCCACCTCTTGATTTCGGCTCAGGTCATGATCCTGGCTGGGTTCATGGGACCCAGTGCCACATCTGGCTCTGTGCTGAGCGTGGCACCTGCTTGGGGTTTTATCTCTCTCCTTCTGCCCTTTCCCCCTGTTTGTGTGTGCTCTCTCTCTCTCTGAAAAAAAGCATTCAGTCTGAAGTCATTTATGGAGTGCAATTTTATAAAACTATATTAAAATAAAGTAATTCTGTTCAACAAAAGATAAGACTAAGAAACTGAATAGGCAAGCCAAAAAAAGTCAAATACACGGATTTTTTTTTAAATTCTAGAAAGTAATAAGAAAAAGACTGGCAACCCATTAGGAAAATGAGCAAGGGGACTTTCTTGGGTACTTTATAAAAGAGGATATTCAATGCAAGATAAAAACACAAGGAGATACTACTACAAATCCACCCCATTCGCTGTCATGAAAAAGTGTGACCATACCAGGTGTTGGCAAGGATGTGAAGCATATGAAACGCTCATATAGGACTGGGGATAGCACAAATTGGTACAACTACTTCATGACAAGATTGGTGACGTTGAAACCCCATGTAACCTATGGCCCAGCGTGGGCTTATATCTAACAGAAATGCCTGTAAATGTACCAGAAGACATGCACAGAATGCTTGTCGAAGCATTAGAACTAGAAACAGCACAAGACCAGAAATGACCCGAATATCCATCAGTGGTAGATTGCATGAACACATGGTGATATATTCATAAAATAGAATAATATTGATCAGCGAAGACAAGTCACAGCCACAATCAACAACATGGACAAAACTCACAGAATGTTTACTGAATAAAGCCAAATCTAAAACATGCACTATGATCCCATTGATATAAAATTAAAATTCCAGCAACACTATAGCATTTAGAGATGTATACTTAGAGGTTAAAATGCAAGGAAAAGCAAGGGTGTGGATTGTCATTGAGGAGGGACGACAAGGGCCTTTGTGAGCACGCTGGCAATGTTTTCTTTTTTGATCTGAGTGATGGTTACTCAGTGATGGTTATAACATGGTGCTCATGTGCTCATGTTATTAAAATACATTAAGCTGTACATTTGTGTTTGAGATATAGGCATACCGCATTTAATTGTACTTCATGAACACTGTGTTGTTGTTGTTTGCAAACTGAAGTTTTGTAACAAGCCTGCATGGAACAGAGCTATCAATGCCATCTTTCCTAAAGCATTTGCTCACTTTGTGTCCTTATGTCACCTTTTGGTAATCCTCATAATATGTCAAACTTTTTCATGATTTTTGCATTCGTTACAGTGATCTCTGGTCAGTGACAATGACTCATTGAAAACTCAAATGATGGTTAGTATATTGTAGCAATATTTTTAAATTAAGGTATATCCATTGCTTTTTTAGACATAACGCTATGCATATTCCACAACCTACAGAATAGTGCAAACATAATTTTTATATGCACGGAGAAAGCAAACAATTCATTTGACTCACTTTATTGTGATAACTGCTTTATTTCGGTGTTCTGGAACCAAACCCTCAAAATCTCCGAAGTATAGTTTTTCTGCTTACACATTGTTATGTTTTACAATAAAGAGATAAAAACTGAAGAGCAAAAAGGGAAAAAATAAATACCTATTTCCTCAAAAAAAAGCTTATGAGGTAAGTTTAGAAGAAAATATGAACATCTCTTAACGAATGAAGACTTATGATAGAAAGCCAGGACCTGATTTTTACAGGTAACAATTTTATTTTATGATTTTTTATTATTAAAATGTTTTTTTAACGTTGATTTATTTTTGAGAGAGAGAGAGAGAGAGACAGGGAGACAGAGGACCTGAAGCGGGATCTATCAGTGGAGACCCTGATGCAGGGCTCGAACTCACTAACCATGAGATCATGACCTGAGTTGAAGTTGGACATTCAACAGACTGAGTCACCCAAGTGCCCCTACAGGTAACAATTTTAAATATACAGGTTTGGGGAATTTGTTTTGAAACACAAAACAAAATAATTTCCTTGTGTCACAGAATTTTTTTCTTTTACCAAAAAGTTTCAGTAAATAGGAAAAATAAATGTAGAAAGAAAGATTTCACATCTGATGATACTTAATATTTATAAGTAAATAAATGGAAGAAAGTATATCCTTTAGTTTGACTATTTCCCAGATACCTAATTAGTATCACAAATGGGACAGCAGAAAGTAAACTTTGGAGAACAGGCAAATAAGACAAACCTCGGAAACACATAATTTCTTAAGACTCCGTTCTTCATACCCGTGAAAACTGCGGCCTCTAAATGAGTTAGTCCTTTCTAAAAACCAGAGAGCATGAACCATGCTATGTATGAAATGTGTGGTGGAGATTAACTGAATTCCTCATAAACAGAGGTATGTATCTTATTTTGCTCTCAAAAATATTAAATATATTTGGGGGGCCATGCTAAGCGTTACTTATAAAAAATTAGTAATTCAGAATCATAAATCTATGGCCATGTTTATCACCAAAAAGTTGTTTGCCAAGATTATATTCTCAATAAAAGAAATGCACCCAAGTGGTTTAACCTCACATTCTCTTGATGTATTAGTTCTTGGTTTGGGTTAGGAAATAGTTTTTAGGTAGTTTCTTATCTTGCACGTTTCATTTGTTTTCTTCTTCCTCATCTTTTTAACCAAGTGCAGAAAATGTGGCCAGTGTGCATTTCCAGCAGATGTCAGTGTTGGCGTTTGATGTGATCTTGGAAGGCCTCAAACCAGGGGCCCTTCCTTGAAGAGGAACAGGGCTCTGTGCAGATCCTCACTTCTTGTAAAGTGTGGGAAGATAGAGAATTCTGTTATATTGCAGCATATTTCCTTCAGAAGTCTATTGCTGTGGGTTAGGAAATAGATATAGCTTCGACATATTCGTCCCTCTCTTTGAGATTTAGCTTGTTCTAGTCGTACGTAAATTGTATGAATTTATTCTTCCTCTGGCTCCAAAAAGGATATTTGCTATCTATTTCTCTCTCTGAATTTCTTCCCGGAATGATGATTTTGGGGCTTGAAGAATTTCAATGTGTTTGTCTTAGAAACATATATATATATAGCAGCTCCCAGGTACCCAGGAAATAGAACATTCTAGCTGGGTTAAAGGAAGCCTTTTAATTATGGCAGTAAGTTCTGTCACAAGACATGAATAAGTTCTTAAGAGAATACAGGGGCACCTGGGTGGCTCAGTTGGTTAAGTGTCCAACTTTGGCTCAGGTCATGATCACACAGTTTGTGGGTTTGAGCCCCAAGTTGGGCTCTAGGCTGACAGCTAGCTCAGAGGTGGGAGCCTGCTTCAGATTCTGTGTCTCCCTCTCTCTCTGACCCTCCCCTGCTCACGCTGTCTTTCTCTCAGAAATAAATTTTTAAAAAAACATTAAAAAATTAAAAAAAGAGAGAGTACAGAGGACAGGGTAACAAATACTGTCTGGAGGAGTGAGGTAGGCTTCTTTGAGGAAGGGATTTGGAGCCTTGAAGGATGAATATGTGCTTCAGAAAGGAAGAAATGAACTGACATGCAAAATTCTGATGAATGTTGGTTATTATAACTTCCACATAAGTGATTTTAGGTCAGTCCTGACCTTTTGGAGACTACTTGAAATATATTCAAGTATTTAATAGTTTGGGACTAGAGGCCACTTAAAAAGTGGTTAAAAACACAGTTTAGCATCTACCTGGATTCAAATTCTTGCTTTCTAATGATTAGGTTATGATACTGGAAGAATACTAATTTTCTTGTGCGTCGGTTTCTTTATCTGAAATGGAGAGAGAAATGACATCAAGGCTTTATATTATTGTTCAGAAGACTAAGTGAAATAAGTATAGAGTATTTAATACAGTGTGTGGTGCATAGTAAGTACTCAAAATGCTATCTATTATTTGTAGTTACTTTTATCTCATTAGGAACCATGAAGAAACACTCAAGAAGGTTGACACTGAGTAGAGGTCCTCAGATTTTAACGGGGAAAATTAATGAACCAACCGTTTGTTTTTTTTTTTAACTGATAGTTCAGCAGTGTTTGACATTTATACCGAATTTGCTCTGTCCTTTAGGAAAGAGAACATATCAAGACCGGCACTTTAAGCATTTGTTTGTTGTGCATGTCTTGCTGTGTGGATTTGGATCATATTCACATGCTGTCAGTGAAGGACCTACTCAGGTTCAAGCTCACACCCACAAAAAGACAGGCTTAAAGAGCAAAATGTGAGAAATCTCATCAGTGCAACAACTGTGTTCAAGCAGAGAAAATCAGGCTTACTGAGGACTTTGTTAAGAGGAGCCTGGAAGTCAACAGTGTACATGGAAGTCTGATCCCCTAACATTCTGCTTTCCCTCTTGTCTTGGGAAGAATCATGAGTCCTTCCATAAGTCACAACTAAGAATGAAATATATTAGTTGAAAGAGAGAATGGGAATCAGACCCTTATCTTCCAGGCTTATTGACTAGATCTCCATCTCTGGGAGGCAGGTGAATGGTGGGCTCATTCAATTTCGATTGACTGTTTACGACTGGTTCATGTTTAGATTTACTTTATCCAAGTGATATGATTCAGAAAGTGAAATTAAATACAAGGGGAGGAAACAAGACTTAAAAAAGAAAATCAAATTTGGGGCACCTGGGTTACTCAGTTGGTTAAGCAGCTGACTTTGGCTCAGGTTCATAGTTCATGGTTCACGAGTTTAAGCCCCGATCGGGGGCTCTGCACTGAGCATGCCTGGGATTCTCTCTCTCTCCCTCACTTGCTCTCTCTCTTTTCCTCTCTCTTAAAATAACTCAATATACTTAAAACTAAAAGAAAATCAAACTTTCCAACTATAAGCATGAACAGAATTCCAGTGACTGGTAAATGTATCTCACACTGATTTCCCAGGGAGCCAAAGTAAAAAGATTGACTGAGTTGAACTGCTAACATGAAAAGAAAAAAATATATATTGACAACTGATTTAAAGCTTTATGGAGAAACAAATGTCCCAGAATTGCCAAAATGATATTGAAGGAGAAGAACAAGGTAGAAGACTGGTGCTGTCCAAATTCAAGGCTTACCATAAAGCTACAGTGATTAAGATAGATAAATAGACCAATGGAAGAGGCTAGAGGGCCCAGAAATAGGCCCACATAAATATAGCCAAGTGGTCTTTGGTAATACAATGGAGCAAAGATAGTCTTGTCAGTAAGTGGTGCTGATACTAGACATCTACATGCAAAAAAAAAAAAAAAAGAATCTAGGCACAGAGCTTATACCCTTCACAAAAGTTAGCTAAAGATGGATAATAAACATAAATATGAAATTATAAAATTCCTAGGGACACCTGTTGGCTCAGTTCTTGGAGCATCTGACTTCGACTCAGGTTATGATCTCACAGTCCAGGAGTTCGAGCCCTGCATCAGGCTCTTTGCTGACAGCTTAGAGTCTGGAGTCTGCTTTGGATTCTGTGTCTCCCTCTCTCTCCGCCCCTCCCCAGCTCACACTCTGTCTCTCTCTGTCTCCCAAAAATAAATAAACATTAAAAAATGTTAATAATAATAAAAAATAAAAATGAAATAAAATACCGGGAAGATAATGTAGAAGAAAACCTAGATGACCTTGGGTGTGGTTATGGCTTTTCAGATACATCACCAAAGAGAGGATCCATGAAAGAAATCATTGATAGATTGGACTTCACTAGAATTAAAAACTTCTGTTCAGTGGAAGATAATGCCAAGAGGTGGAAGACAAGCCACAGACTGGGAGAAAATATTTGCAAAAGACACTTTTGATAAAGACCTTTTATCCAAAACATACAAGAACTCTTAAAACTCAATAATAAGGAGGGTTGCCTGGGTGGCTCAGTCGGTTAAGAGTCCAACTTCAGCTCAGGTCATGATCTCATGGTTTGTGGGTTCAAGCCCCACATAAGGCTCTGTGCTGACAGTGCAAAGCCTGCTTGGGTTTTTCTCACTTTTCTGTCCTTCCCTCTCCTCTCTGTCTCTCTGTGTCTCTGTCTCTCTCTTTGTCTCTCTCTCTCTCTCCCTCAAAATAAATAAATAAACTTAAAAAATGTTTAAGAAGAATTTAAGCAACCCAGTTAAAAAATGGCCAAGAACCTTAACAGGCACCTCACCAAGAAGATATATACAGATGGCATATAAACATGTGAAAAGATGCTCCACATCACATGCCCTTAGGGAAATGCAAATTAAAGCAAAAATGAGATACCACTACACATTTATTAGAATGTCCGAAGGCCAGAACAGTGACAACACCAAATTCTAGTGAGGATATGGAATGATGGAAACTCCCAAACACTGTGGATGGGAATGCAAAATGGTACTAACTAGACTCTTACCATATCATCCAATGATCATGCCCCTTGGTATTTATCCAAAATGAAATGAAAATTTATATCCACACAAAAACCTGCACACAGATGTTTATCGCTTTGCTCAAAATTGCCAAAACTCCAAAGCAACCAACATGTCCTTCAGGAGGTGAATAGATAAATAAACTGTGGTACATCCATACAGTATAATATTATTCAACATGAAAAATACATGACCTACCGAGCCATGAAATGTAAAAGAAGCCATGACTAATGAAAGAAGCCATTCTGAAAAGGCTACATACTGTATTATTCCAACACATGACATTATGGAAAAAGCAAAAGTGTGAAGATCATGAAAAGTTCAGTGGTTTCCAGGGGTGGAATGTGGGGAGGGATGAATAATCAGAGGACAATGGATTTCTTTAGAGCAGGGAAAATACTCTGTATAACATTTTAATGATAGATACACGCCATTATACATTTGTCCAAACCCAAAGAATATATAACATCAAGAGTGAACCCTCAGATAAACTCTGGACTTTGGCGATTGTGATGTGTTATTATGGGTTCATCCATCGTAACAAACGTAACACTCCCTGGTACATAAGGTTGATAATGAGGAAGGCTAGATATGTGTGGGGTAGAAGGTATAGAGGGAATCTCTGTATCTTTCTCTCACTTTTGTTGTGAGCCTAAAACTGCGCTAAAGAATTCAAGTCTTAAAAAGTGAGAGAAGTATTAGGGTCCCTGGGTGGCTCAGTTGGCGTCCGACTCTTGGTTTCAGCTCAGATCATGATCCATGGTTTATGGGTTCAAGCCGCACCTTGGGCTCTGTGCTGACAGTGTGGAGCCTGCCTGAGGTTCTCTCTCTCCCTCTCTGTCTGCTCCTCCCCCTGCTCACCCTCTCTGTCTCTCAAAAGTAAATAAATTTGAGAGAGAGAGAGAGAGAGAGAGAGAGATCAGTCTCTCAAAGAAAGCCAATTTTTTTCCGAAGAGAAATTTTGCCACACTAAGGTACTGCATCCACAACCAGCCCCCGGCAAGGACAGAGTAGCACACATCTGCTGCTATAGAAGTCCTCTTCTCAGCTGAAGGAACCAACTCCAGGCTTGTACTAACCATTCCCTCTCTCATCCAACTTCCATATCCTTCCTCTTGGACAGTGAGAAGTCTGGGCTGCTCTCGCACAGCCCTCTATGGTGCCTAGAAACTACATTCTGTGTTTCTAATACCCCTTACAGGTGTTTTGAGTCTAGCTCACACCATTTGGTGGGAGGACCTGAGCAAGGCTGGTTCCTCACCAGAATCCAGAGGGGCTGGTGGTCTTCTCAGGTGCTGAATCATCCTCAAATTGTTCTGAAGAGTTCTACTGCTACTCTGAACTCCACCCAGATGCATTGTGGGGTAAAGGTAAGATGCAAGACAGAGAACAACCAATGTCAAAATATTCTCAATTCTCTCCCTGAATTTATAGGAGGTTTACCTGGTCCGGAGCTGGGTGGAAGTAGGAAAAACTAGTTCTGGCTCATAACTGGTCATGTCCTAAATTACCCTGTCTTAAACCTTGATGGTAAATTCAATTAAAAGCTAAGAAGTTTCTGGGGCACCTGAGTGGCTCAGTCGGTTAAGTATCTGACTCTTGGTTTCAGTTCAGGTCATGATTTCCTTGTTTGTGAGTTTGAACCTTGCATCGGGCTCTGTGTTGGAAGTGAGGAGCCTGCTTCAGATTCTCTCTCTCCCCCCCCCGCCCCACCCCCAGTCACACTGTGTGTGTCTCTCTCTCAAACAAACTTAAAAAAAAATCTAAGAAGTTTCCATCTTTTATCTCTCCTTTTTCTCTGATGCCTCTTTGCTGAGCAAGATAGCTCATATCTCTTAGCCCAAAAGAGCATCTCAAATTATTATCCCACCACATTATGTTTTCAAATGGTTGAGAAACTGGCGAAGTTGTAAGAATAATCTCAGTCACATTAGCCAGTTAAACATTTGCAGGTGTTTTTGTAAGAAGGAAGCCTTCTTAAGCTCAATTATATTTGGCAGATACCTTGGGATAAAAGCTTTGTGTTTTATACATAAAAGAAAGTCTTCATAAAATATTGTGTTTCCTGCAATATAAACATTTTCAGAATAGGAAGAAGAGAGATTATTTTCCGTGCGTGTGTGTGTGTGTGTGTGTGTGACAGTTTCTTTGTGTCATGTGCACCTGAGCATTGAAAAAAGAGGGACAGAAGATACAGCACAGATAAAGGATACACTTAAGACATGCACAAAGCAAACAGACTTAAAAGTCACTTTGCTGTGGACCTGACATATTGCTTCAGAAGAATATGTTTTGTTGTTTTTTTTACATTTTATTTAATTTTGAGAGACAGAGTAAGACAGAGAGTGAGCAAGGGAGGATCAGAGACAGAGAGAGACACAGAATCTGAAGCAGGCTCCAGGCTCTGAGCAAGCATTCAGCACAGAGCCTGACATAGGGCTCGAACCCACAAACTGTGAGGTCGTGACCTGAGCCAAAGTTGGGTGCTCAACCAACTGAGCCACTCAGGTGTGCCGGAATATGTATTTTTATAAGGGAAGGAAAAATATTCAGAATACACAATATGAGATTAGTTACTCTAATACGGTTCCGCTGTGAACAAGGCACCAGGCTCTGCTTTTTTTCTGAAAATCATTTCATTTACATTAATTCTCACAACTAGCCTGCTGAGGGAGGTATTTTTTTTTTTTTTTT